>NC_052148.1:224359508-224659508 GCF_902713615.1 Scyliorhinus canicula
AACAAAATCTACGCCAGGCACCTCCTCTCCACACGGCGCCAACAGCTCGCTCTAGTTAGAGACTGTGACTGTCAGGCCATTTTGGCCATGGAGCACTCGAATTTGCTAATGAGAGACGCATTTGTTACGGGCATAGGGTCTGACTACATCTGCCAGCACCTCTTAGAGGGGGCCACGCTCGACCTCGCGACGACCAAAAAACTGTCGCATCACGCAACATTCAGGCCTATGCCCCCGACCGTGCGGCCCACCCCCCCCCTGTGCATCATGGACTCCGCAGACAGCCGCCCCATCGTGGACCCCATCAGCAACTGCCCTCAGCCAACCCCACGTCTATGCCCCGCGGCAGCCAACCAACCATGGGGGGCCCAAATGCTACTTCTGTGGGCAGTCAAAACACCCCCAACAGCGCTGCCCGGCACGGAGCGCCCTCTTGCGGGCTGCACGACACGTGCAGCTGGTGGGCTCCGCCATCTTACTCGACTCAGGATCCCTGCCCGTCGGGCACCTCATCCGGCCGGTCATCACCCACAACTGCCGACAACAAGCCACGTCTTGCCTCGATCACGATTGACCAGTCTCGACGACACAACCTCGCGACTGCGGTCGACGAGACGTGACCATTCCAAGTCGAGAGCGATGCATCAGATGTCGCTCTGGCCGCTACCCTCAACCAGGCAGGCACGCCCATGGCATTCTTTTCCCGCACCCTCCATGCCTCCGAAATTCGGCATTCCTCCGTCGAAAAAGAGGCCCAAGCTATCGTTGAAGCTGTGCGACATTGGAGGCATAACCTGGCCAGCAGGAGATTCACTCTCCTCACTGACCAATGGTCGGTTGCCTTCATGTTTAATAACACACAGCCGGGCAAGATCAAAAACGATAAAATTTTGAGGTGGAAGATCAAGCTCTCCACCTAAAACTACGAGATTTTGTATTGCCCCGGTAAGCTCAACCGGAAGCCTTATCCCGAGGTACTTGTGCCAGCGCACAAGTGGACCGACACCAGACCCTGCACAACAACCTCTTGATGTGTTGGGTAGGCTGGGTCTATGTGGACTGCGTTCGATGCAGTGTAGAGAGAGACAGGCTTCCAACACTTGATGAGATGCAACACGATTTTACTCAACATCTAACTATATTACATGCTTAACTGTGGGTTGACACTATGCTGACTTGACTGGAGACCTGAGGCTAGCCTGACCAGACTATCTGACTACCGCATGGTTTTTGCACTGGCTACTGCTCACAAGCTCTGACTGTCTCAGAGGCTGGATCCCAAGAGAGCGGGAAAACTGGTGCCCTCTGGCTTTATAGTGGTCGTGTCCTGTCTGGTCATTGGCTGCTGTGTTCTGTGTGCTCATTGGTCATCCTGTGTGTCAATCACTGCCTGTCTGCACTCCATCATATACATGGATGTATATTATGACACCTCTGTCACCCAGGGGTCACACGTTTTTATCATTTCATCAAGGCCCGCAACCTGGCCTACTCCATCGAGGAAGTCAGGGCGACCACCAGAGACTGCCAGGTCTGCGCGGAGAGTAAATCGCACTTCTACTGGCCAGACCGTGCGCGCCTGGTGAAGGCCTCCTGCCACTTTGAACGCCTCAGCATGGATTTCAAACGGCCCCTCCCCTCCACCGACTGCAACACGTACTTTCTCAGTGTGGTCGACATGACGCCTCCCAGCGTCATCAAGGCCCTCAGCACCAGCTTCGCTCTGTTCGGTTTTCCCGCTTACATCCACAGCGACCGGGCATCCTCATTCATGAGCGATGAGCTGCGCCAGTACCTGCTCAACAGGGGCATCGTCTCGAGCAGGACGACCAGCTACAGCCCCAGGGGAAACGGGCAGGTTGAGAGGGGGAATGGGACGGTCTGGAGGGCCATCCAGCTGGCCCTACGGTCCAGAAATCTCCCGGCCTCCCGCTGGCAGGAGGTCCTCCCCAACGCACATCACTCTATTCGGTCGCTCCTGTGCACTGCGACTAATGAAACTCCCCATGAACGTCTCTTTGCCTTCCCGAGGCAGTCCACCTCCGGGGTTTCGCTCCCGACATGGCTGGCAGCTCCAGGACGCGTTCTCCTCCGTAGACACGTTCGACTCCACAAGGCGGACCCGTTGGTTGAGAGGGTACAGCTATTCACGCCAACCTACAGTACGCTTACGTAGCGTAACCCGACAGCTGCCAAGACACATTCTCCCTCAGGGACCTGGCACCAGATGGTTCCACACACACACCCCCCCCCCTCCGCCCCGGCGCCAAATTAGGGGCACCCCACCACAGCCCCCACTCTGGGACAATCCGTCCTCCCCTTGCTCACACCCGGGGATGAAGAGGATTTCGACACGCTCCCGGAGTTATCAAAGACCAAGCTGCCGTCAGAGTCGCCACCAGCACTGCGGCGCTCTTGCCGATCAAGGCACTGGACCGCCTGAATATATAATATTATATGTACTTTTAAAACTTAACTTTATGTATATAGTGCTCAACCACCCCCGCCGGACTTATTTTTTAACAGGGGGTGAATGTGGTGGTAACCACCGATGTATATATTGTATATATAGGATTTTAATATAGTTGCTTTACGGTAAGGTCCCTGTACTACAGGTACGGGGGTAGATCCCTGCCTGCTGGCTCTGCCCAGTAGGCGGAGTATAAATATGTGTGCTCCCCGTACTGCAGCCATTTTGTCAGCTGCTGTCGGAGGCCACACATCTTAGTGTAATAAAGCCGCGGGTTTCTTGGCCGTTGAAAGAGCATATCAGAAATACAGATGGTCATTACGACAATTTCTTGGCCATTGATGACTAGTTGAGGTCTCCTCCAAGTCTGAAAATTACCCGGAAGTGCTATCGTTCAGAATATTCAACAATTAAAGTAAGATCCAGCTCTTATAAGAGTTAACATGGAATAATCTTTGCACCAAGTGTACACTTTTCACTCAACTCACCTGGACAAATAAATGGCAGGCACAAGATGGCCTTTTTCATGTTTTTAGAATAAGGAAGCAGGGACCAATTTGGGAAGGTTGATGCAATTTGATCGTTAGATAATATAAACTGCACAGATAAGAGTGCACATGAAAGTCATCATATCCTGTAGCTTTCCCACAGCTGAGTGCTAAACTGACTGCTCTGTGGTTATTACTTGGTTCCTGCCTCCCTCCCTTCCAAAATACACAACGCTTTGAAATATGAACAGCAGGACATTCTGAGGGAGAGAATAGCTATTGGTGACCTTGAGAGTCAACCCCTCCAGGAAGTTTTGAAAATGCTGGAAGGTGTTTTCGCAAGAGCTAAATATATAATTTTCCTGCAAACCTCCAAGCGCTATAAACGTTCCAGAGGTCGCTTGCAATATTTCTTTTGTCAGGGGGTGAGTTTGAAATTATTAATGTTTAAAGGATGTTTAAATCAAAATCTACTGAACTGTAAGTAGCAATAAAAGCAAAATACTATAGATGCTGGAAACCTAAAACAAAAATAAAACTCACTGAAAAGACTCAACAGGTTAAACAGCATCTTGGAGAAAACATATGTGAGCAATTCAGGGATGGGCACTTCCTGAGAACAGGAAGTTTTAAGTGATTTGTTTGAGTGACGAACATTCGGAATATTTGTGTATCTATTTTGATTGGATAATGGCCGATGAATTCAAAGGGACTTTGCCTAGTTCCACATGAAGCAGGGTTTGGTTTCCCCAAACGTGTTCATGTGTTCATGGATACCACATAAGATTGACGTTGCCAATTGATTATCACCAGTCAGGCGTGCAACTTCCCTGTATTCTCGAGGTTCCCACCTGTGGCGGCGGATGTGAGCCAGGTGGCGGCTTGCTTCATGTCCTTGCTCCCGGGCTGAGCATGAAACTGGATCCTTGGTATAGAGAACTACGCCCAGGACCCATGTGGGGCTGGCGGCAAAATTCTGCATGTTTCCCAGTTTGAACTCCCGGTGCTGCGAGCGTCGGTCGACCTGCATCGGCCGACCTGCGTCGGTCCCTGAGCCATCCTGTCGCTGGCAGACTCCAGCACCGATGTACGGGATGACCAGGCTGAGGGAGGTCCAGAATCGATGTCCCATCAGCATCTCTGCTGGTACCACACCCGTGGTGGCATGGAGGGTTGTCCCGTAGCCGAATAGAAACTGGGCCAGTCGTGTCTCCCAAGACTCTGTGGGCAGCTTTATCATCACCCTCTTAAACGTTTTCTCCGCCCTTTCAGCCCAACCATTCAATGCTGGGTGATAAGGGGCTGTGGTACTTGTCAAATACCGTTTACAGCCATAAATGCTTTGAACTCCTTGCTCGTGAACATAGCCCCGTTATCCGACACCAGCGCTTCAGGTATGCCACGGGTGCTGAAAGTGTGTTGCAGCCTGCCTACTGATATCTTCCAGGTCACGGTCTGCATTTTGTGAACCTTGAGCCACTTTCAGTGGGTGTCCACCATCATAAGGAATGTCGCTCCTTGAAATGGGCCGGCGAAGTCGATGTGAACACGGGCCCACGGTTTTCCTGGTCATTCCCAAGGGGAGCATTGGTGCAGCTGGCGGGGCCTTTTGGTTCTCTTAGCACGGGCCACAGCACTGGGCTACCTTCTCGGTCTCTGAATTGGTCCCGGGCCACCAGACATTGCTGCGGGCAAGCATCTTCATCGTGGACACACCCAGGTGTCCATTGTGGAAGTCTTGCAACATAAGTGCCTGACCGCATTCCAAGATGACCACTCATGTCCTCTACAGTAGGACGCAATCCTCCATGGTCAGCTCCGGGAGCTTTGACATAAAGGCCCGCAGATCGTCAGGCAAAGCTCTGTGCTGGCCCCCAGACTGGACCATGTGTCGGACCCTCGATAGCTGCGTGTCCATTTTGGTTCATTCTTTTACATGAGCCACTGTGACCAGCAAGGAATCCCATCCTCGCCGTCTGTGTAGAACCCAAATTGGAGAGATGACATAACTCACCATCGGGTAGGACTTAACAATAGGTTTATTATGATGCACACAAAACTACAAATAACTCCTCTCCCCAAAGGACCACCCTCCCTGATCTGCACCCAGGGAGACCCCGTTCCCAATTATCGGGGAGTTCATACTCATCTGTGTCAGTGGAAAATGAATGGAGCACACAGTCCTTGCCCCCCCCCCCCCCCCCCCCGCCGCCGCCAAGGGGGTTATAAGAATTGTAACCTGTTAGAACTTTTAAAAAATAAATTTAGAGTATCCAATTTTTTTCCAATTAAGGAGTAATTTTAGTGTGGCCAATTCACCTATCTTGCACATCTTTGGGTTGTAAGGGTGAGACCCATGCAGACACGGGGAGAATGTGCAAACTCCACATGGACAATGACCTGGGACCGGGATCAAAACCAGGACCTCAACATATTAGATTTTAAACAAGCAAAAGTTCTCAATTATTTTAAACATCTAAACCACACAGTTTGAGTTTCGCTTGGACCATATAATCCAGAAGGTAAATAAAACTCTCAGCAGGAGTACTCTTTAGATTATAGATTAAAACCATGTATTGTAGGTGAATAAAAATAATTTCACTGGCTTTTTGGATAAAATTAACTGGTAATAGGGGAGGCATGAAAATATACAGTTGTAACAAGTGCCAGGAGCCAGTAGCTTAGGAGCTGACTTTCCTTTCATGTACCAATTTCTCAAAGCAATTGATAGGAATCTTTCTGCAACCTAATAGTGCTTTGTTTATCTGCCAAGCAAGTGAGTATTGTTGGCACTTTAAACAGGTGGCATGACCAGGTTGAGCAAAGCCTTTCCGTTGCTATTAATTTCAAGCTCATTTGCTTGTAAACGATTAACAGATCAGTATTGCAGATTTTGCTCCATTGTACCCGTTTAGTAATGCTCTCTTTGTTTGAAATTCCTGGAAGTTTTGACCAGAGAATTCTTTTTTTGAAATGGGAATGAGATAAATGGCTGGGTTATATCCTAAAGTCACTGTTCCCCACACATTGGTTTCTTATCTTCAGAGCTGTACACAGTGCAGCTTTGCTTAGCTGAATCAATCAGTAAAACACAAACTTAAAGAGGCATTTTAATTCATGAAATGTGATTGAATGATTTTTCCGCTGAAACTCCAGTGACTACCCTGTTGGATGACACTGTGCAGAAGTGACACAATGAAACACCACGACACGTTTGCAATTAATGAAAGGGGTAATGTGAATTTGGCTTGAATTCCTCCCCCAGCGGTACAAATGTCTTTGGTATCCATAATGAGGTCAATGTTGTTTATGTTGCTTCATAACTCACTCTAATACTTCAAAGATAAAACATTGCACACGTTTTATTCATGCAGAAATGCATCAAAGAATTGCATAATCTTAGAGTGGATGTCCTCAAATCATTCTTCTGTGTTAAGTACAATAAGCCTGGATTGAATTGTTGAATATTGTTTTATTCCCTCTTGACTCAGTTATAGAAATTTATTCCTTTCATTTGCAACTAATATGAGCATTACAAGACATGGGAAACAGGCACATTTCTATCATTGAATTAGCAGCCTGATCTATTGAACCCGAGAGTCTAAATGTGCTCATGCCCAAAATGGACATTATTCTAATAGATGCATTGATGGCAGGTCAGAACAGAGAGGCAAGGGCCAAACTAAAATTAGTTTTGGATCTCAACTCGTAATTTGAGCCTTCAGGGTGTGCCAGGAAGGTCACCAACCCTGCATGGGAGGCAGTGTTGATAAGCGCCAGCTCCCTGCACATTAGGCTAGGCATTCAGCACAAGAAGAAGATGAATGAGCTCCTTCATTCAGCCAGGGTAAGTCACACTTGTTATCTATCACCACTCACCCACTCACAAATCCATCACACATCCACAGGGAGCTCACTCACTGCTAGCTCAAGGGACACCACCACTCGCCGTCCCAAAAGCTTCCTCATCTCTCCTGTGGCTCCTTTCACCATTACATCCCTGCTGCCACCCATCTGCCACATATGTCAACCATTCTTACCATCTGACCTGGAACGCAGCCTGCTTACACTCTCCCTATCTGCTCTCTTGCAAGCCAAGCTGGCTCACAATAAAAAAGAGAGAGCACAGACTGGAAGAGGGATGGCAGAGATAAAATTCCTCTCGCCTTTTGAGGCGAGAGTCCTCCAGCTAGCTGGAAAGGACGAGGACCGCTCGTGTGCTGAGGGCAAGGTGGGGCGCAAAAAGAAAGTGAGGATGCACAGCACCATCTTGACAGCCTCAGGTGAGTTCTATCTCTTACATCCTTACCACAAGATTTGGAGCCTGAGCGGTACTTTGCCTCTTCACGTCTTGACTGGTTACAATGCCAGTGTCTGGAGCTGCAAGTTCACTAGGGAGAGTGAATATTTGGCTATCAGAGACAACAATGATGAAATCAGGATCTGGATGGTAAAAGATGGTTCTGTACTTTGTTTTTGTTCAGAAGAATCAAAGAACAAAGAATCCAACATGGAGGGTAGGTTACAAATCTTCACTTTTCTCCCAAGAGTAAGGCATTGGGCTGCACTGGTGGCTAGTTGAAGAGGTGGGATATGAATACTGGAAAATCACTGCACGCATTCTGCATGAATGGGAGTGTAAAGGCCTTTCCTGTTGATTCCATTATTTCCCATTTCTTTGTCATTGTAATTTTTACCCATGGATATTTAGTGGACATATACCTAAGTCATAGAATCATAGAACCATAGAATTTACAGTGAAGAAGGAGGACATTCGGCCCATTGAGTCTGCACCAGCCCTTGGAAAGAGCACCCTCCTTTATCCCACACCTCCATCCTATCCTCATAATCCAGTTACCCCACCTAACCTTTTGGAAACTAAGGAGCAATTTATCATAGCCAATCCACCTAACCTGCGTATCTTTGGACTGTGGGAGAAAACCGGAGCACGCAGACATGAGGAGAAATTGCAAACTCCACAAAGTCACCTGAGGCTGGAATTGAACTCGGGTCCCTAGAGCTGTGAAGCAGCAGTGCTAACCACTGTACCACAGTGCCTCCGAGTGGAGCAGAGGGAGTGAGGAATGCAAAAGTTGCAAAATAACACACTGTGCTGTTGGAGATTTAGCTTTTGAACATCAGAACTCAGACTTTCTGGCACCCGAGTGATCAGAGGGATTTGGTTCAAGAGAGAAGACACAGAGAGAAGAAGCTGCGACACAGAGAGAAGAAGCTGCGAGCTGTTGTCTGTCTCTCTCTCTACAGAAATGTTGCCCACTTGCTGTTTTCTGAACCTGCAGTGAAGTTTTTGAGACCCTGATGAATCTATAGTGAAAACCATTACAGACTGAAAGCAAAAATTTCCAACTGAAGGCCTAGGCTGATGAAAGGTGTACTGGAAGCCATCCAACTGATAGAGAGGGCTAGATTCCCTGAAAATGGGGCCACGTCTCCACGGCGGTGTAAAACTGCTGCCGTTTCACTCCGAAGATTCCTGATGAAAGTTTGAGCTGATTCAATGCCCTGCAGGGAGCTAGCAGGGTCCCAGGGTGATTCATGCAGCATTAGCTGCGGATATGGGTCCCCGCACTACCGGTTTCGAGTCCACGCATGCGCACAGCGGCCTCCAGAGGCTGCACCGAGCACCATAGCAGACTCGGACCACGGAGGCAGCTGCAAGATGTAGGTCCCCTCGATCAGCCGCGCACCCAAAGATCCGACCAGCCTGATCTGTCCCCCAGCCACCCATAAGGCCCCCTTGGTGCCCGCCCCCCACCAGGGTGGCCGTGGACTGAGTCCGCTGCCGCCATGCGAGGTTTCCGAACGGCATTAGGTGGTTAGAACCACGCCATTGGAACTCGGCCGATCGGTAGCGAAGAATCTCTGGGCGGGCCTCTGGCAATGGCCCCCAACCGTGCCGACGCAATTTGGGGCTGGGGAGAATCCAGCCCAGAGACTTTTATCCTTTTTATTTTTCTTCACACCCCCCCACTCCCCCTTTGTGTTTGTCAGTCTCGTGTATGTGTCAAGGGTGGGGTGAGTTAAAGAGGGAGGAGTTAAGAACTAGATAATAGTTAACCAGTTGTATTTACTAGCTATTTACTCGTAGTAAGATGTTTTACAGCACCAGGTTAAAGTCCAGCAGGTATGTTTCGAATCACTAGCTTTCGGTGTGCAGCTCCTTCATGAGGTGAATGAAGAGGTGGGTTCCATAACGCCTATGTCGACAAAGTCAATGATGCAAGATGATACTTTGAATGCGAGTCTTTGCAGGTAATTAAGTCTTTACAGGTCCAGGCGGTGCGACTGGAGAGAGAGATAATCACAGGTTAAAGAGGGGTGAATTGTCTCTTTAACCTGTGATTATCCCTGCTCCCAAAAAAACATTTCTTAGACATTTCACGAATTCCTTTTCTTGAGATTGACTACCAATCTGACTTTCCCAGTCCACCTGCATATTGAAGTCCCCCATGATTATTGCAATCTTGCCTTTCTTATATGCCTTTTCGATATCCTGATTTATTTTCTGCCCCACATCCTAGCTACTGCTAGAGGGCCTGTACATAACTCCCATCAGGATATTTTTACTTCACGATTCCTCAACTCTACCCATAAATATTCTATGCCTTCTGAATCTATATCACTTCTTGCTTTCGATTTAATTTCATTCCTTACAAACAATGCAACCCCACCCCCTTTGGCCATCTGCCTATCCTTTCGATAGGACACATATCCTTGGATATTTAGATCCCAGCCTTGATCCCCTTGCAGCCACGTCTCTGTGATGCCCACAACATCATACCGGCCAATTTCAATGAGTGCAACAAGCTCATTTACCTTGTTCCGTATGCTGCACGCATTAAGCTACAGCACCCTCAGTCCTGCATTGACCACCTACCTCCCTTCTTATATATCATGGGGCTGGTGCAGGCTCGAAGGGCTGAATGGCCTCCTTCTGCACTGTAAATTCTATGATTCTATGATTTGTCACGTTTTTTGCTCTGCCTGAAGTTCGATTCCGGCCACAGACAAGAATATGGAACTTGTTACCACAAGGCATGGTTGAGCCAGACAGCAGTGATGCATCTAAGTTGGAGCTAGATAGCGCATGAGGAAGAAATGAGTAGAAGAGTTAGATGAGAAAGGATAAGAGGAGGCTCATTTGGAGGAGAAATGCCAGTGTAGATCAATTGGGTAAAATAGCCTGTACGTCCGGTGCAAGAGATTACGTGCCAGAAATGTAAAGACCAATCTTCATCCCATGTGTAAAAGAATATTCCTCAAATCTGTTTGGCATTGAGGGTTGGGTATTAAATTGATAAAATAAAGGCCAATGTTGTGGTCTTGGCTCTGTTGAACTGGCTTGGATTTCCATTGAGTCGGGATGACTTGAGAGACCATTATAAATGGTGATGAATACCCAGATGCCTTTATTTCTGGAAAATCGCATTTTTATTGTCTGGGGAAAGGGGCAGGTCGTGAATCATACAGGTAGAAATCATGAACCCAACATAGCCATTTGCTTTGATTGCTGAGCTCAAAAAAACCCTTGGCTGGATTCTCCGCCGGCGGGATGCTCCGTTTTGCCGGCAGCCCGGGGGTTTCCCGACGGCGTTGGGCTGCCCCACAACGGGAAACCCCATTGACCAGCCGTCGTAATGGAGCATCCCGCCGGTGGGGTGAAACAGAAATGCAGCGGGGCGGAGAACCCAGCCCCCTATTTCCAATCCTTAACCTGCAGAGTGGGAGCCACAATTTTATGAAGGAAATATAAGCTCTTCTGAAGGGCAGATTTAAGGTCTGTTTAAGTGTCATTATGTGAAATCATTTAAAACACCAGCCCAAAAAACTGAGAAACAAATAGACTGCAGCTTTCACTTGGATTTCTAAGAAAGGTACTCACTGCTGGAGTGCATTGACTGACTAGCCATTTGGTGCAGCTTAGGAATAAAGCAATTTCTTGTTTTATTAAATAATATTTTATTGAGGTATTTGAAAATTTTTATAACAGTAACATAAACAATGGCATCAACATGGTAAAATAAACATTTCCCCCCCCCCCGCCCAACCTTCACGCACTTCAACCATACAACAACAATCCGTGCTCCCGCGCTCCTGTTGGAATACTGCATCTGCTGACATTTTCATTTTCCCTGAGAAAATCGAGGAACGGCTGCCAACTCCAGGTGAACCCCAACATTGACCCTCTTAAGGCGAACTTTATTTTCTCGAGACTGAGAAACCCAGCCATGTCACTAACCCAGGTCTCGACACTAGGGGGCTTTGAGTCCCTCCACATGAACAAGATCCGTCTCTAGGCTACCAGGGAGGCAAAGGCCAAGACACGGCCTCTTTCGCCCCCTGAACTCCCGAATCTTCTGGCACTCCAAAGATCGCTACCTCTGGACTCGGCCTTATATTAGAAGGACATTGCCTTAGCAAAATCCTGCCAAAACCCTCCAAGCTTCGGGCATGCCCAAAACATGTGGACATGATTTGCTGGGCTTCACACGCACTTCGTACATCTATACTCTACTCCGAAAAACTTGCTCATCCTAGCCGCTATCATGTGTGCCCGGTGGACTACCTTAAATTGTATCAGGAAAAGCCTGGCACATGATGAGGATGTATTAACCCTGCTTAGGGCATCGGCCCATAGGCCTGCCTCTATTTCTCCTCCTAGCTCGTCCACCCATTTGCCCTTTAGCTCCTCCACCGGGGTTTCCTCTGCCTCCGAAAGCTCTTGGTAAATATCTGAAACCTTCCCCTCTCCCACCCAGGTACTGGAAACTACAATATCCTGTATCCCCCGTGGTGGCAGCAGCAGAAAGGCCGGCACCTGTTTCCTCAGGAAGTCGTGCACCTGCAAATACCTAAAACCATTCCCTGCTGGCAATTCAATTTCATCCTCCAAAGCTTTCAAGCTGGGAAAGCTCCCATCTATAAATAGATCCCCCATCCTTCTAATTCCTGCCCTTTGCCAATTCCGGAACCCACCATCTAGCCTACCCAGAACAAACCTTTTTTAAAATAAATTTAGAGTACCCGATTCATTTTTTCCAATTAAGGGGCAATTTAGTGTGGCCAATCCACCTACCCTGCACATCTTTGGGTTGTGGGGGCGAAACCCATGCAAACACGGGGAGAATGTGCAAACTCCACATGGACAGTTACCCAGAGCCGGGATTGAACCTGGCACCTCAGTGCCATGAGACAGCAGGGCTAACCCACCGTGCCGCCCTCCACCCAGTACAAACCTGTGGTTATTATAAATCAGGGTCCAAATCGATGCTCCCTCCACTCTCTTAAATCTCCTCCATTGCCTCCAGATCCTCAGAGCCGCCACTACCACCGGACATGTGGAGTATCGGGGCAGCGAGAACGGCAGTGGTGCCATTACCAGTGCCCCCAAACTTGTGTCGTTACATGATGTTGCCTCCATCCGCTCCCATGTCGACCACAACCCCACTACCCCCTTCCTAATCATGGCTATATTAGCCGCCCATTAGTAGTTGCAGAAGTTTGACAGCGCGAACCCACCCTCCCCACTGACTGTGCTCCAGCAACACTTTCTTCACTCGCAGTGTTTTACTCACCCACACAAAGCCCAAAATAATCTTATTCACCTGCTTGAAAAAGGCCTTAGGGATGAAGATGGGGAGGCACTGAAAGACAAACAGAAATCTGGGGAGGACCGTCATTTTCACGGTCTGCACCCTCCCCGTTCAGTGATAGTGTGGTTAATGTAATATATATGTATATATGATAATTCACACTCTCTTTGTAAGCGCAGTAGCGCTATCCTACCACTAGGGGGAGTAGCTCTGGGAGTACTCAGGAACTTGTACTGGGCTCCACCCTTGGCTCCGCCCATGACTCCTCCCCCTAGTGCAGCTGTATAAATACCCTTGTCCAGAGTCAGCCTGAGTTCACTAAGAGTTCATCAATGGGTAACAGGCTGGCTCTGAAGTAAGTCGATTAAAGCCTAGATTCATATTGGAATCACGTGTCTGGTGAATTGATGGTTCCATCAGATAGCAGGAGCATGTCCGATCTCTTAAAGTCCTCTTCCATTTGTTCTACCAATAGGTTTAACTTGTGCAGTACCTCCCATTCTCGGGCCACTGGGACTCCCAGATATCAAAAGCTCTTCCCTACCATTCTGAGCGGCCCCTTTTGCAATTTCAATAGACTCCATTCTTAAGATTCCCAAGTTTTGTTATTATGGCTGAACCCATTATGAATGCTTCACTAAGTTTCAAAACTTCAAGAACTTATCGCAGAAGGGGGTTATATGCTGAACTGGACTAATGACTGCTACAAGAGCAGGTAAGGAGCCGAGAAGACTGAGGCAAGTAACTCACCTTATGACTCCCCAAACCTGTCCACCATGTACAGGGGACAAGACAGGAGTGTGGCTGAATAATCTCCACCTGCCAGGATGAGAGCGGCTCTAATAACACTGAAAAAGTTCCATGCCATCCAGGACAAAGCAGCCCGCTTGACCGTCACTCCAACCACCAAGCTAGGCCTTCACTCCCTCCATCACGAATATACAGTAGCAGCGGTGTGTACTATATACAAATGCAAAAACTTTCTAAGGCTCCTTGGACCGCAGCTTCCAAACCTATGACCTCAACTACATAAAAGGAAGAGGCTGCCAGGATATGTGAACAATACCATTTGGGAGTCTGTCCTCCAAGCTGCACACCATCCTGATTTGGAGTTGTTTCTTCATTCCTGCTGGATCACAATCCTGGAACTCTCTTCCTAACAGCACTATGAGTATACCAATACCACATGGATTGTAGTCGTTCAGCAAGAGAGCTCATCACCACTTTCCCAAGGGTAATTATGGACGGGCAACAAAATCCGGCCTTGCCAGTATTACCCACATCCCATGAAAGGATAATAGATATCGACTGAGAAACTTGGGCATTGCTGAGGTAGGTCGGAATAACACAAAGTCAGCTGAACATGGAGGTAGTCTTGCTGGGCAGCGACTAAAGAATCAGAATACTGATTGTTAGGTACATGAAGATGGAGAGGAAACCCTTCCGCTGGATTGGGCGGAGTTGTGATTGCAGCTTGCTCACGGTCCCATCACTGGGATAGAACATAGAACATAGAACAGTACAGCACAGAACAGGCCCTTCGGCCCTCGATGTTGTGCCGAGCAATGATCACCCTACTTAAACCCACGTAACCCGTATACCCGTAACCCAACAATCCCCCCCATTAACTTTACACTACGGGCAATTTAGCATGGCCAATCCACCTAACCCGCACATCTTTGGACTGTGGGAGGAAACCAGAGCACCCGGAGGAAACCCACGCACACACGGGGAGGACGTGCAGACTCCACACAGACAGTGACCCAGCCGGGAATCGAACCTGGGACCCTGGAGCTGTGAAGCATTGATGCTAACCACCATGCTACCGTGAGGCCCCGAATATAGAGCTTCCGGTTCCAAAACCCACACCAGCCTGTGACAAGGAGACCATCTCCACAAGGGGGCTGCTTTGTTAGCAGGAAAATGGTGGCCAGGCTGAAAAGCCACCTCTAACTGCAGCCTTGTTCACTTAGTTATTTGCCTGTCTGATGCAGCTAACTGACCTGGTTACATGTCCCTGCTGACAAATCCAACCCAACATGACTCTTCTCAATTTACAGTCCCCCCACACCTCGAACCCTGTCTCCAGCCCAGATCCAGAATATCCTTCATCCAAGGGCTTTCGTAAACCACTTCCAGATAACATAAAATGTCTTCTTTATTCCATTATCATTCATCTTCAGCATGTTATATACCCCTCTTAGAAGGCATCGACTAACGGATGAGTTTCCCCTATCTTCATCATTCTCCTGCAGATTGGGCACAGCTTACTCCTGAATAAAGCGTCTTACTCTGGTTACCTTTAAATGTTTGCTGCAACACTGCAGTGTATCATTGTCTAACAGGATAATAAGCAGTAGCCTTCACTTGATCTCCAAGCGTATACTTGTTACCATGGTAATACAAAATGATTGAATGCTATGTCAAGGTAATACAATGATCTTACTCTTATCATTGTAAACTATGGGTGTGCATGCGAATATTACATTTTCACTGTGAGGCAATTGGTCCAAAATTCCACTGTAACTTTAATGAGAGATTAGATGAATTCCTGCAGAAAATCAGATCTATTATTTTGCCTTGACATTGCCGTGATCAAGTGAGAGACATTGCTTACCTTCATTCAGTGCATTAAATATGTCATACACAAAGGGAGTTATTATGGATGTGGCACAGAATTTCCAACTCCCAACATGCTTTATCTCGGATCCTGGCATTGCAGTTATTAATCTATTTGCTGGATGTTTGATTTTCTGTTTCATTTCATTTCTTTCCCAAGGCTATCTGGCCTTGCGCTTAGACCCTGAGCTTCTTTACTGTCACTCAAAATTTCAATCAATCACATTTGAATTAAAAATAAGGTGATAACCACAGGCATGAATTAATGTAGTGGGCTGCAGAATCAAAAGTAGCTAACAACCAAAATTTGACACTGATGACCTGAAAGCTAGCGACAATCCTCTTTGAGAACGAAACCAATGTATCTCTTTTTATGTGTAAGGTTTCAAGCTTTCATCCAAAGACTTTCTTGACCCCGCTTTCAGGTAATATCAAATGAGTTATTATTAAGTTATCATTAATCTTGAGCAGTGATTTCCCTCTGTTAGAAGGTGTTGACTAATGGGTCTGTTTACTCTCTGTCACCAACCTCCTGCAGCCGGAATTCTGCAATGATTTATGTTTCATGAATCTTGGTCTCCTCCATGATCTTTCAGGTGGCAATGAAAATCTTACTTCTTTTAACTCTCATAAAGTCCAGAGACCAGGCAACCTCTCTGTGATTTCACCTAAACTTGGATGGGATGACAACCAGAATGTTAAAAAATTCAAGTCGTGAAGCCTCAGTGTGGTCTACTTGGATTTCCAAAGGGCGTTCGATAAAGTGCCGCACAAAAGGTTAATACACAAATTAAAGGCTGATGGAGTTGAGGGTGTTACATTATCATGTATAGAGAATTGGTTAGTTAACAGGAAGCAAAGAGTAGGGATAAATGGGGCATTCTCTGGGTGATATGCATCACTGTATATGCACAAGGGGTTAATGTAAATACACTGCAACTAAGTAACCACTAGAGGGAGCACCAGAGATGTCATGACACACAGACAGACAGCCAATGGGTCATTACAACAGGACACAACCAATGGGTAATCAGGACACCCAGAGATGGCATTACCACAAGGAGGCACATCACAACCCATAGAAAAGGACAGGGTACACATGCTCTCCATCTTTCCACAGACCCACAACTAGAGAGTACATCAGGGTTGATCAGAAGCATCACACCCAGCACGTGGCTTAGAGCAGACTGGTTTAGTTAGACTGAGTTACTACAGTTAGATTAGCAGGAGAGTCAAACTCATTTAAGAAATGTGTTAATAGTTCAATAAACATATTAAACTCATTACAAAGTCTGGACCTTCCTTTGTCAAAGCATGCATCAAGGAAGCAGCTTATGCTACACGAAGAAGCATAACACGACATTCTCAAGTTGACAAGCTGCGACTAGTCAAGGTTCAGTGCTGGGACCTCAGCTATTTATAACATAGTAATGATTTAGACAAAGAGACAGACAGTGATGCAGCTACGTTTGCTGAATATATGCAAATGAGTGAAAATGTGAATTGTGATGAGAGGCAGCAGAGAGATACAGACAAGTGAGTGTTGCAACAAGATGGCAGATGAAGTACAATGTGAGGAAGGGTGATGTTATTCACTTTGGTCATAAAAGTAGAAAGTTGAGGGCAGAATTTAAAAGGCCTGTAAGGCCAGAAAAGTTGAGACCAGTTATGTATGGGTTGGTATGGGTGCAGAGCACAATATAGTGTCAGGGGCTAGGGTACAAAGTTGTATATATTTGTTCACATTAAACACCATGCACAATGTTACAACCTGCCTCGGTGCTCTGACAGAAGGGTGTGAGGAATGGGCTGGTCTAGTATTGCCACAGAGGGGGCATGGAGGGGGGGGTGTGCGGGTGGGGAATGAATGGACGGATGTTGTGGGTGGGATTGGTCTGGGGACTGCAGTTCAGCCAGCCCTCACTGCTCCTATGACCTACCTCCATCATCCACACCCGCACCCACTGTCACGATCTCCGCCACCCCAGGGTTTTGATGGGACCATGTGATGGAATGGCCAGCTCGAATGCAGGGATCACCCAGATTGACAGTGGAAACAGTTACTGTGGCAGGAGTCAGACATTGTCAAATGATATGGAGCACTAGGGCTCATCCCAGAGCGGGTTGTCATCATCCTCTATCCCATGGGCCAGACCCAGTGTTACTGCCAACCCAGGGCCTGAACCCCACAGTGAGGCAGGTAGGAATCATGGAGGGGTTGCAATCGGTTGGGGGGAGTTGACCGGCAGGTGCGGGAAGCTCGATCTGGACCCTGGTCGTGGGATGGGCGGCGTTGTAACGGTTCTCTGTGTCGGTCTGTGGCCTTCGGCTAGGCGTCATCAGCCACGACCGCAGCGGATAACCTCTGTCACCAGGAGGAAACCACCCAGCCGTTGGTGGTGCCTTGAAGAGATGAGGAACTGTTGAGTGGGCCAGGATGAAGGCATCGTTCACACTGCCCGGGCATCAGGCGCATTTGTGCATGATGCACAGCTGATGGTCACACACCAGCCGTACGTTCACCAAGTGGAACACCTTTTGGTTTGTGAAGACCGGCCTGTCATCTGCAGGTGCTCGTAGGGTGACACGCATCCTCCGATCACCTCCTGGATCCGGGGTATTTGGTGATGGCAGCGATCCCCACTGCCTGGGCATCCTGGTGGGCTTGGTCCACATTGAAATTGATGTATTGTGGCGACTGGGTATATTGGGCCTCCATGAAGGCACAGATGCATCTGTGCACCTAGCTCTGAGTTTCCGGAGAGGTCCCCACTCTCCGCCTGGAAGGACCCCGTGCCGTAATAGTTCAGGACAACCATCACCTTAACAGCAACTGAGGGCGGGTGTTTTTGCCCATTCCACAGCGGTGCCAGATGACCCATGATTTGGCAGATATGTCATCGCACTGTCCCCCTGCTCAGCCGAGGCCTTTGATGGCATGCCCGGTCCGGCAGGTCCTCGAATATCAGGCGCTGCTGGTACACAGGAGGCCTCATGCAGCACCTCCTTTACTCCTCGTCCCCCTCCTCCTTGGCCTGTTGCGTGGCAGGTTCTCTATCATCACCAGCTGCTTCCTGTTCCTCTGGGGCAGGTTCCGTTGCTGCAGCTTTCTTCTCCTCGAGCAGCTCCAGCTCGTCCAGCCACAGTGCATCCCCCAGGGCTGTGGCGACTCGGAGGAAGGCCACCAATTGGGTTGGATTCCAATATCCCTTGACTTCAGGGGGTGAAGGGCAGGCATGTTAGCATGGTGCCTACTGCCATGCCCAACCTGGTCTGCCGGGCAACTCGATGGCCTCGACTGGCACTGTGGACCATGTCCCCACATTTCCCCCTCCCTGCCTTCAGGTGATGTCCCGGAGGACTGGAGAATAGCAAATGTTGTTCCTTTGTTTAAGAAGGGTAGCAAGGATAATCCAGGGAACTACAGGCCAGTAAGCCTTACGTCAGTGGTAGGTACATTACTGGAGAGAATTCTTCAAGACAGGATCTACTCCCATTTGGAAGCAAATGGACATTTTAGTGAGAGGCAGCATGGTTTTGTGAAGGGCAGGTCATGTCTCACTAACTTGATAAAGTTTTTCGAAGAGGTCACAAAGATGATTAATGCAGGTAGGGCAGTGGATGTTGTCTATATGGACTTCAGTAAGGCCTTTGACAAGATCCCTCATGGTAGACTGGTGCAAAAGGTGAAGTCACATGGGATCAGGGGTGAGCTGGTAAGGTGGATACAGAACTGGCTAGGTCATAGAAGGCAGAGAGTAGCAATGGAAGGGTGCTTTTCTGATTGGAGGGCTGTGACTAGTGGTGTTCTGCAGGGATCAGTGCTGGGACATTTGCTGTTCGTAGTGCATATAAATGATTTGGAGGAAATTGTAACTGGTCTGATTAGTAAGTTTGCGGACAAAACAAAGTTTGGTGGAATTGCGGATAGCGATGAGGGCTGTCAGAGGATACAGCGGGATTTAGATCGTTTGGAGACGTGGGCGGAGAGATGGCAGATGGAGTTTAATCCGGACAAATGTGAGGTAATGCATTTTGGAAGGTCTAACACAGGGAGGGAATATACAGTGAATGGAAGGACACTAAAGAGTAGAGACAGTCAGAGAGATCTAGGTGTACAGGTCCACTGGTCACTGAAAGGGGGAACACAGGTGGAGGAGGTAGTCAAGAAGGCATATGGCATGCTTGCCTTTATTGGCCGGGGCATTGAGTATAAGAATTGGCAAGTCATGTTGCAGCTGTATAGAACCTTAGTTAGGCCACATTTGGAGTATAGTGTTCAATTCTGGTCGCCACACTACCAGAAGGATGTGGAGAATTTATAGAAGGTGCAGAAGAGATTTACCAGGATGTTGCCTGGTATGGAGGGCAATAGCATTGAGGAGCAGTTGAATAAACTTGTCTTGTTCTCACTGGAATGACGGAGGTTGAGGGGCGACCTGATAGAGGTCTACAAAATTATGAGGGGCATAGACAGAGTGGATTATCAAAGGCTTTTCCCCAGGATAGAGGGGTCAATTACTAGGGGGCATAGGTTTAAGGTGCGAGGGGCAAGGTTTAGAGTAGATGTACGAGGCAAGTTTTTTACACAGAGGGTAGTGGGTGCCTGGAACTCGCTGCCGCAGGAGGTGGTGGAAGCAGGGACGATAGTGACATTTAAGGTGCATCTTGATAAATACATGGATAGGATGGAAATAGAGGGATACGGACCCCGGAAGTGTAGAAGATTGTAGTTTAGTGGGGCAGCATGGTCGGCACGGGCTTGGAGGGCTGAAGGGCCTGTTCCGGTGCTATACTTTTCTTTGTTCTTCTTTGTCCCCCTACTATCCCCACCTCTGCACCCTTGGCCCTGTCGGTGCCCGGCACAGTGGGTGTCCCTGGCGCCCATCCGTGCCGGCTGCATTGCCTGTGCCAGCAGTATGCTCCATGGCCCCTGTCTGGCATTCCCCTGTCGGTTCTACTGTGGGAATTTCCTTTGGGTAAGCCACGTGGTGCCCCGCTGGCTGGTGGCAGCCGGTTCAAGGGCGATTTAGCGGAGTGTGCAGTGTGGGAACTGCAGTGTGGATGGAGCAGGGGTGTGGAGATGGTCAGGTGATGAGTGGTGAGTGGGGTGTGGGGGTGACGTGTAGGGGTGGTAGGGCGGAGAGTGGAGACTGGGGTGCGCGGGTGGTGAGGAGGAGTGCAGGTGTGGTGGGGTGGAGAGTGGGGGCTGGGGTGGGGTGGTGGTTGGGTGGGGACCACCATATGGCCAGTGTTTCTCTCTGCAGAACCATAGGCCAAGGTAGGTGATCAGTGGGGTGTGCAGCAAGAGGGCCTTGCAGGCCGTGACAATGGTGGTCAATGCCTGGACACCCCGGTCCCATGGCACATCCTCCGTCACCCCTCTCCCCCTCCAGGCCCTAGTAGGCCCACCCCACCCCCACCAGCCAGGCTGGCCAGTGTCAGGACGGCAGCCCATGGTCTCTGCATGCCCTATCTCCTCCCTCTCCCTCATCAGCCACGGCGCCTGCTTCATGATTTTTAAAAGCACAAGTGAACCTCTCTATCGGGAATTCGCCCTGATGGAGGCGGAGAATCAGGGCGGCCCCAGAGAATACAAGGGGCGGGATTCTCCGCCCCCCCCCCCTCCCCTGCCGGGTCGGAGAATCCGGGGTGGGGGGGGGCGGCATGAATATCGCCCCGCCGTTCCGACGGTAGCTGCCGTATTCTCCGGCAACGGTTTTCGGGCGGGTTACACGCCCCACCGGTCGGGGGCCGTCGGCAATTCTCCGTGCCCCGATGGACCGAGCGGCCGTCGGTTCCTGGACAGTCCTGCTGGCGTGGATTGGACATGGTCCCCCACGGGGGGACCTGGCTGGTAGGCCAGCTGGTGCAGTCCTCAGGGGGGGTGCAGGGGGATCCGGCCCCCGGGGAGGGGGGGGGGGGGGCATGGTGGCCTGGCCTGCGATCGGGGCCCACCGATCTGCGGACGGGCCTGTTTTGTGGGGGGACGCCTTCCTTCCGCACCGGCCTCTGTAGGGCTCCGCCATGGTCGGCGCAGAGAAGACAACCCCCTGCGCATGCGCTAGAATACGCCGGCCGGTTTGCGCATGCACGGAACCATGCCGGTGGTTCTGCGCATGCGCTAACTCGCGCCGGCCCTTCAGCGCCAGCGTCAATCCCTCCTGCGCCAGCCTAGCCACCGGACGTGCGGAGGATTTTGCAACTTCCAGTCGGCCCGACGTCGGAGTGGTCCATGCCTTTTTTTTACGCTGGCGTCGGGCCATTGCAGGGATTTGGGAGAATCTCGCCACGGGTCAGGCTCGCTAATGATATGCACACAGAGTGAATGCGTGCAGAGTGGAATGCATTGACATCGCTGTCGAGGCACCGGAGGCGCCGGCCACAATTTCGGCACCAAGACCGATTCCCTGCCCAATCGCCTTCCTCGATTTCGGCGCTGACCGACAGAGAATCTCACCCCTGGGGCCGGATTCTCTGTTTTTGGGATTATGTCCTCAAGCCGCCGTAAAAACTGCGGCCGTTCACGGCAGAAAAACTGGCGTGAAAGGGACACATATTCATAACCCGGCAGGGGGCTAGCAGTGAACCATCGGGAAGCTCGCAGCTTTTGCTGCAGATACGGGCCCCCACATTTCCGGGTCAGAGGCCGCATATGCGCACGGCGGCGGCCTCCAGCGGCTGCGCTGTGCTCCATGTTGGACTCAGACCACGGAGCTGGACCCTCATAATAGTGCCCCCAATCGGCTAGGCGCCCAACCCAACTGCCACCCAAAATTAGTGGGGTGCTGTATAAGGCCCCCCTGCACTCCGATCGGCCCACTCCCAACCATGACGGCCACGGACTGAGTCTGCAGCCGCCACGCTAGTATCCCGACCGGCAGTACCATGATAGATCTATGCTGTCGGGACTTCGGCCGCAAGGTGGGGGGGGGAAGAGGGGGAGAATGGTGGGGTGGGCCTCCAGCAGTGGCCTCAGGTAGGCGTAACACGGCGCGGCTTTTCGGGAAACTAGATTCTCCACCCCGGTGCTGGCCACGATTTCTGCGTCGGCATACGGAAACCAAGTTAGATCCCAATGCAAAATTATGTCCCAAACACAAGTGAGTCATCTTTCTCCCACAGTCTACTCCTTCCCAGGATCTCAACATGTCTCTTGTCTTGCAGGAGACGGGGCCGGGCCATCTGTGGTCGCCGTCCCCCCCAGCCATACCACCAGCAAACCCCAGAACACATGTCCGGGAAAGACACCCTCCACCATTGCAGAGACCATCACCTTAGTGAAGAGGTTCCTGGGTCACCAGCACATCAGGTGAAGGTAGGGTCTCGCGAAGGCGCGGACGGGTGGCAACGCCGGCCCTAGGGTTGCTGGCGCCCCGGGCAAGCTGAACTTCGGCACCCTTGGGGGGGGGGGGGTGCGGGGGGGCGGGGGGGGGGGGGCCGGGGGGGGTCGGGGCGGCCGGGGCCGGGGCCCGGGGGGGCTGGGGCCTGGGGGGGTGGGGCCGGGGGCCGGGGGGGGGGGGGGGGGGGGCTGAGGGGGGGGCGGGGCCGAGGGGGGGGCCGGGGCCGAGGGGGGGTCCGGGGCCGAGGGGCGGGGCGGACAGAGGGGGGGGGCAGACAGAGGGGGGGGGCGGACAGGGGGGGGCGGACATGGGGGGGGCGGACAGAGGGGGGGGGCGGACAGAGGGGGGGGCGGACAGGGGGGGGGGCGCCCTGGGGAGGGCGGCCACCGCACATGCGCTGGTTGGCACCGGCCCAACTGCGCATGCGCGGGACCCGAGTCTCTGGCGCCCCCTAGCACATGGCGCCCCGGGCGACTGCCCGAGTTGCCGATACCTTGGGCCGGCCCTGACGGGTGGAGAGCTACCCGATCCCAAGAAACAGTTGCAGTTCAGACAGATGTTGTGTTTCTGGAAGGTATGATCCCACCACTGGTAGAGATGCAGACACAGAACTAGGATTTACAGTAAGTGGTGTCAGCAGCTTTCTAACACCTGAGAATGCAGCTGGAGGAGTCCAACTGGTTTCAGGCACAGGAGAATTTGCTGACAATGCTTAGTACTCAAGCCAACACTGAACGGGTGGCATCTGTGGTGGAAACCTTGGTGAAAAAATACAGAGCCATGGGTCGAGACATCTAAGATGGGGTAATCTTTGTACTTGATGGGCAGCACGGTGGCGCAGAGGGTTAGCCCTGCTGCCTCACGGCGCTGAGGTCCCAGGTTCCATCCCGGCTCTGGGTCACTGTTCATGTGGAGTTTGCACATTCTCCCCGTGTTTGCGTGGGTTTCGCCCCCACAACCCAAAGATGTGCAGGTTAGGTGGATTGGCCACACTAAATTGCCCCCTAATTGGAAAAAATTAATTGGGTACTCTAAATTTATTTTAAAAGATTTTTAAAAAAAAATCTTTGTACTTGATGGCTGAGGCACGAAACAGGTGAGCCCCATCGCAGGTAGACATGTACTGGGCCCAAAGGTACATTGCTCCGGCGCTCCTGAGCTTGGCCCAGTCACAGAGGGACATGTTACAGACGCAGAATGCCATACACGTACCAACAGGACATGGAACAGTCTCAGATGGACATTGCACAGTGCCATGGGACAAGACTCAAGCAGTGAGGGACATGTCCCATTTCAGTGCTCCATGGTCGAGGGCACTGAGATCGTGGTTCAGACAAAACGAGGGTCCAGGACTGGCAGCACTAGGTGGTGGTGGATCCTCTGGAGCTCACTCCGGCCTCACCTCTGACCTATGAAGTAATCCGGGGGCCATTAAGCACTCCAAGAGAGGAGGAAATGAAAGGGTCCATGTCAGTGCCTTCCACCTCCACGCCTGATGTGCTGCCTGGGGGAACACCTAGAGGACCATTAGAGCATGGAAAATGAGAAAGGTAGACATTGGCACGGGTCAGGGCACAAAAATGTATTGTTACGACACCCTGGGCTGGTGAGCAGTCAATTCCAGCCCCACGTGTTCTGAAGCCACAACACAAGTGAATTAACCATTAATTCTTAGAGAAATACCCAAAGTCTTTGGCCTCTGGCTGCCCAATAATTACAGTCACCAGGTTTGTAAAAGTAAACACAATTACAGTTTATTTATGACAAGAACTATAATGAAATATGCAGCAAATACGACTGGTTAACTATTATCTCAGTTCTAATTCCCACTTTAACGTGCCCCCATTCTCTACACACACACACAAACAAGACAGACAAACACAGAGCGGGAGAAAGGGTTACAAAATTGTAAATGAAAGGGAAAAACAAAGTGGTTAGCTCATTATTAATTGTTACCTTTTGAATTGACTTGTCCGCTGCCCTAATCTTTCTAACCGAGGCAGTGCCTTGACCTCCTGACTATGGTTTCTACTTTTCAAGTTTCTCAATTTTCAAAGAAGTAACATTTACCTCCGGGAATCGAGGTGTACACTGGGTATTCAGTCAGAGGCAGACTGACTTCACCACAAAAGAAAGGAAAATAAGCAATAAGCCCACGCAAAAATTAGTTCTTATGGCATTACAGAACACGCTAACATGTTTGGAGACAATTTATGCCACTGCATTGTGTACCGAGTAAAAATACAAAGAACTGTTTTCCAAATGGTTTTCAGTGAAGACTGTGGTCCTATTGCACAGATTTATTAGCCCGTAATCTATGGATAAGGGTGAAAAAGATCCTGAACTTCCATGTTTTATTCATTGCAAAGAAATACCTATTTATGGATTTCAGTTGCAGTCTTTCACACATAAATCACAATATAGATATCAGTTCCTGTGAATCCAAGCATTAATATTGATTTCACAAACCTAAAAGTGACTGGCATATACTGAGCGTTCAGGATACATTCATTGTGCAGGACGAGAGATTATGCTGACTTGTTCATCTTTACATTTTGTTGAGCTGAGCAATTTCCATTTCCATTTTTAGTTTGTGCGACAATATCCTTTAACATGTGATACTACTGGGCAATAAACCTCATACAGAATTTGCTGGAGAATTACTGAACCAGAGCAAAACAAAATTTTAAACCTAATAGGTTCTGAGATTATTGTTTCGCTTTCTACACCTGATTAAACATCATTCAGTCAGATTTGAATCCAGGATTTCTTGGAGCAATACTTTGCCCGAAATGCTGCAGAATCCTTCCTAATGTGTGGGGTGGAGCAACTCAGAAAGGCCATGAGGTCCCGGAATCATTTAAATCAATTTTATTCAGGATCTTGAAGCATATTTGAAGATTATAACATCGAAGTTGCATGGGGATGCTTCTGATTAATTTATGAAGGCTATTTCCTCAAAGCCACCATAACTTCACCAAAACTGTACTCCTTTAAACCTTGTTTATATGTGGAAGCAAGATAATCATCACATGTGCAGCAAAGCGAGAGTAGTATAGTGAGAGTAGGCCCAAGGGAACTCTGAGCTTCACCCTTTTCGCACATAATGTGCCTGTTGCAACATGTCCGCTGGTCTTTCAAGCATCACCTCATATGAAATATGAAGGTATTGTTGTTGCTGCAACAGTTACAGGGCTGTTATTCGGAAAATAGCAGTTTTCAACTTGTAACTGACCGAAAATTTTGCAGTTTGCACTGACACAGAGCAAACTGGTTGAAGATGCAGGATGCATACCAACATGAAGGTGTAAACCCAACAAATCACCCTCAGGGGAGTGTGAATAGAGATAGGTTTCCTATAAGCCAGACACCCATTGAATCTCGTGAGTGTCCGAGGAAAAGGCATTGATGCAAAGTACTGGTGATTGAGACAATAGCTGCTGTAGGCAGACCCATCCAAACCCTCTGGGAAAGTTGAAGTATTTCAAGTCCAGGCTGCCAGCTACTAGAGATTGGAAGTGACACAGGCTGTGTCAAAGAAGCCTTCAGCAGAGGAGACACGCTCTCTCTCGCTCTCATTTGGAATTAGTGTGCCACCCAGTTTCCGAAGCTAACTGTGTCAGAAAGCTACCAGCGAACCGAGATGTCATACTGATTGCAGTACCTTCTACATCTGACCACATCCACGAAACCAGCTGACCTAAATTGGCCACAAAGTTTAAAACCTACATCTCTCGGACAATCAAAGCAAACTTACCTGTGCACTATTTTACCTTTTTAAAAAATTGGATCCAATTGTCCTTCTTTCTGATGGATGTGCTCAATTGGTTGCATGGGAGCTAAATGATTGATGTCGCCTTTATGTTACTTACTTTTCTTGGGTTTAATGGAGAACAAACTTTCTCTTTCTTTGACTCGAGAAAACCTTGTTTGATTGGCTCCTTATTGCTCACAGCTAAAATAATTAAATACATTTAGATTTGGAAAAGGCATATCTTTGTGAAAAAGAAACTTAAACCTTTGTTGTGGCCAATCACCTGGTGATAGCACTAACAGACACTAGTGAAGTGGATATTAGTGCCACGTCAGAAGTGAAAGAAAATGAAAGAGGTAAGGTTTCCTTGCACTGTGGCATCCTGGCTCTCTACACTATTATCCTTCCAGCCACATTTATTGTGCTTGTAATGATAGGCTGCTCATCTAGTAAGGCGGCGGAGGGATCTACAACAAACATAAGCAGTCTAAATGTAAATGAAACATGGCAGGAGAACACAAGGAAGAATAAATAAGGGAGAACATTTTGGGCAAGGAAATGCATAAAAATGTAGAATGGGAGTGTAGAAAATGGTTGAAATTAAAGTGAGAAAAATCCTATTCAAATGAGTTAAAATGCATCAATGCATACACAGAGGGGGGTTCTCTGTTTCACAAATTTAAGTGTTGACGCCGGGACTGAATAGGTGGGCTTCCACGGCAGCAAAATTGGCCCAGTCCCAGAGCAATTCATCAACCGTTAATGGGCTAGGAGCAGCGCCACGTGGAAAACGATCGATTCCAATGGTAAACGGTGTCCGATTCACCAGAGTCAGGGTTGACACTCGAGAGGCTGACAAGCTGGAGCTGCACATTATTATTCTGTTCCCCGCACACACTCATCCCAGACAACAAGGTGTCAGCAAGAAGAATGGTACCCGATCACTGATACTGAACTTTTGACCCTGCTGAACGCAGCGGATGAAGGTGGGACATCCTGTACCCCGGGGTGGGAAGGAGGTTGCCACCTGATGCCGTGCACCGAGCCTGGATGCAGGTGGGAGAGGCCGTGGGCAACACTGCCAGGACCAGACATCAGTGCTCTAAAAAAACTCACAACTTCCTCAGGGCGGCTAGGGTAGGTAGGCAGCACAGTTCCCTTGGCACTAGCCCTGACCAACACACCCATAACCCCGCCCCTCCCCTCCTGGAGGGCGACTGGATCCTCACCCTGCACCATATGCCAGCACTCAGATGGCCGCCGTGGTCGGCCACAAAGACTACCAGCTATCAATCGCCAGTGCTGCATACTTCTGACTTTGTGTTTTCTGTCTCTCTGTCTCCCCACCTCCTCCCTTTCCCCAGGAGAAGGCAGCCCACAACCCTCTTGAGAGGGAAAATCCAATGGGGGACCGCCGAAGCTGTGGCCGCTCACCGTAGCAGAGCAGCAGGTACTGGATATGATCGGTGAGCGCAGAGAGAGGCCAGTCACCGAGGCGGAGGTCGGCATCGGGCGAGCAAGTGAGACCTCGCTGAGTTGCAGCTCCCCATGGCATGTGGCGCCAGCTCTACCACGGCCCCCACATGCCCCTCTCCACTGCCACCAGCCCTACACCACCCCCCACCATCACCCCAACACCAGCCCCCCTCCACCAGCCCACCACCATATCCCCCTCCACCGCCACCCCCCCACTCCACCACCACCACTGCCATCACCACCACCCACCATCCTAATCCGTGGACCAATTATGCCTTGTGCCTTGCAGGATCTCCTGGCGATGAGGCAGACCCTTCTGGTGCCCCCGCACCTGACCCCAACCCCAGGTGGAGAGCAGTGAGAAAGAGGATACGGACAGCGACAGAAGCCATCAACTCGCAGCCCGAAACACCCCGGAGCATCAGTCCGGGGTCGACACTAACTTCCCATCACAGCTGTGTCCAACTCCCTGCATTATCCCAGAGACACTCACCATAGTTGGGCATGTTAGTAAAGAGGCCCCTGGGGTACTATCTGGTGCGCACCACACATGTGCTCTGGTACAGCAGGTGGAGGTAGGAACCCCTGAGGGGTGGATAGTCGCACATGCCATGGCGAACAGCAGCTCGGCGTGGCCTCACTTCCTCGCCTGATGCCGACCACCTCGACGGCTGCCCTTACTTCGGGCCCTCCGATCTAGCCCAGTGCTCTCTGTTCCGCTGCGGTGAAGGACTGCAGGTCTGGCAGTCCCCCTCCAGTCTTCTCCCTCTCTCGGCGATTATGAGCAGCCTTCTCATGGTGGACTGGGGGGGGGGGGTGGAGGATGGATGGAGGATGGATGAAACACAAAACACACAGTATTAGACAGATCCAATACATGCAGCCTAGGGGAGGGCTGGTGGCTTCATAGGGGGGGGAGGAGGGGGCTATGGGTGTGTGGGATGGTGTTGGTGCCGTGGCACAGTGCTGCCTCCTCACCCTGGCCATCCTGAGGATGTGGTGCAGTGTTTCACGGCACTGCTGTCTGGTCCTAACGGTGTTGTCCATGGCGCGCACAACCTCTGCCATCTGCGTCCACTCATGGCCAACGGTGGATGCTGGCAGCCTCCTTCCCACCCTGAGGTACAGTGTCGCCCGCCTCTCCTCCACGGCATCTTCCAGGGTCTCCAGTTCGGTGACAATGAAAAAGAGTGCGGTTCTCCTCGCTGCCACCTTGTTGGATTGGTGAGTGTGCATGGGGGGGGGGGGTGAAGTGGGTCGATGTGGCAGCAGCTTGTCAGCCTCCTGAGTGTTAATCCCGAACCCGGCGAATCTGGCACTGTTTCTCATTGGAATCGATCGTGCTCCACGTGGCACCAGTGGTAGCCCCTTAACGGTCGATGAATTGGTCCAGGTGCGGCGCCAGCATTTGCTGCCGTAGAAGTCCACAAATCCGACCCCAGTCTCAAGAACAGAGAATCCGGCCCAATGAATTTAAAGGCAAAGGAAAAGTGTCTACAGAGTTTTTTTAATTGTACAGAAATGGCTCTCTGTAACCCAGGAATAGAGTGATAACTGAGATAGAATCCACAGGGAGGCACATTAAATAAAAGGTTAAATAAAAAAAAACACAACAAAACTATCTGAATCCAACCTCTTTCAACAATCATAATTGCAAAAACAGCTGAAATAAACTGAAAAGATTCTCGTATATCAGCAAGCTGCAGAAATATACTACCGAGTAGCCATTGCCATGACAACCTCACAGCTCTCTGTGCATGGGGTAAGTAACAGAACTTCAACCAATTAAAATATATTGGGCTTGTCATGTCTCCCTGGGCAGGTGCACCCCCACTCCACCCACACAGCCCCACCCCACACTGCTCCCTCTGCCACCACCACCACCCCCACACTACCCCCTCCACCCTGCCCCGTCCACCCCCACCACCACCACACTGCTTCCTCCACACTGCCCCCTCCACCCTGCACCCTCCACCCTGCTCCACCCTCCCCCTCCACACTGTCCTCTCCACACTGCCCCCTCGACCACTCCACACCCCCCCCACACTGCCCCCTCCACACTGCCCTCCCACACTACCCCCCTCCACACTGCCCCCTCGCACCGCCTCCACCACCCCACACCCCCCACACTGCCCCCTCCACCACCATCAGCCAACCTTCATCGCTCCAGTGTCCCACCCACATCAACCTCCCCCAACCACCACCAACGTCCCCAACGCGCCACCCAGGGATACATTGGAACCGTGTGATGGAATGCTCAGCTCGGATGCAGGGATCACTCGGTGGAAGGTGCTACCGTGGGCAGGGGTCAGAGATTTTCGAACAATGTAAAGCCCGAGACCTCATCCCAGAGCGGGTTGTCATCATCCTCCATCCCATGGACCAGACCTGCTGTTACTGCCAACCCAGGGCCCGCACCTCAGTGCAGCAGGTATGTATCACGGAGGAGGTTGCAAGGGGGTGGGGGAGGGTGTTCATGGGAGGGAATGGACGATGGGGCGGTGGGGGGGTTAGTGTGGGAGTGGGATGGGAGCTCAATGAGATCCTGGATTATCGCCCTGGTGAACCTAAAGGTGATCAGAGTGTCCCGGCGTATCAGCCCTGGCACACACATTGTGTGGCTTTCCTGTGCCTTCTCTGGTCACATGTCCTTCCCATCTTCGCCCTCCCCCCCGCATCCTCCTCGTTGGACGAGGACTGGCATTTATCGTCCTCCTCCAGCAGGTTGCCCATCTGCTATGTGATGTTGTGAAGAACACAATAGGCCACCACAATGTGGTCTCGTAGCGCTACACTGGAGATCCCCTCCAGAGTGGTCCTGGCACCTGAACCGCATCTTCAGGATGTCAAAGTACTGCTCGATCAGGCCCCAGGTCTTGGCATGGCGTTGTTGTAGCGTGTCTCCACGTATGTCTGTGGCAACCGCCGTCATCAATCCCTGTCACTCAGGAGCCAACCGGCGCCTCAAAGAGGCCAGGATGAAGGCGTCATGCATACTGCCCAAGAATCAGACACCAACGGGCATCTGATGGTCCCACTGCAGTTGTACATTTAGCGCGTGGAACCCCTTTCGGTTTATTGTTATGGACCAGGTTTGAGAGAACCACAAAGTGTATCATGGATTCACCTGAACCACAACTTAATAGATTGTGGTATGGGGAGCACACGGCTCACTCTACAGGTATGGTGCAGCAGAAATCTAAAAGCATTTTTTATAGCAAAACAATGTTTATTCTATGAACTAATTTAACCTTTTTAAAACATACAGTGAACATCTAGGCGTATAACCCCCCCCCCCCCCCCCCCCCCTCCCCAAGACTACAACACTCGAAGTAATCCTTAAACTTTCCTTTTACCATCCATAAGACAAAAAGAAGCCTTTGTACAGAAAGACATCAGGTTTAACTTTACTACTGAGAACAGTTACCACGTTGAAATCACCACATGGACGTTCATAAGCTTGCAGAGATTCATACACATCTTGCTGTGACTGCAGCTTCTCCAAAAGGCAGCATGGTAGCATTGTGGATAGCACAATCGCTTCACAGCTCCAGGGTCCCAGGTTCGATTCCGGCTTGGGTCTCTGTCTGTGTGGAGTCTGCACATCCTCCCCGTGTGTGCGTGGGTTTCCTCCGGGTGCTCCGGTTTCCTCCCACAGTCCAAAGATGTGCAGGTTAGATGGATTGGCCATGATACATTGCCCTTGGTGTCCAAAATTGCCCTTAGTGTTGGGTGGGGTTACTGGGTTATGGGGATAGGGTGGAGGTGTTAACCTTGGGTAGGGTGCTCTTTCCAGGGGCCGGTGCAGACTCGATGGGCCGAATGGCCTCCTTCTGCACTGTAATTTCTATGATTCTATGATTCTATGAAAACTAAAATGAAACTAAACACACCCTGTAGCTGCAAGCCCAAAGCCAAAGTAAAAGCTGACAGACAGCCCAGCTCCACCCACACTCTGACATCACTGCAGTAATAAACACCTATTTCTTAAAGGTACATCCATTACAGTTATTCTATAATAAACACCCATTTCTTAAAAGGTACACTCACATGACACCTCCCCCAAGAAAAAATAAATAAACCATCAACTTCAAGATGGTTTCATTTTCCCCCTTTCACTTTCCTTTAAGAAATATGGACGGTGAATATACATTCCTTTTTTAAGAAAACAAAACACTTAAATATTTATAATAACATAGTCCATATTAGTTCTTCTTCCTCCAACTAGAATCCTTCTCGATTGACCATCTCTTTGAACAAGAAAGTCTCTGCTCAATATACATCCGTTTCCCTACGCCTTGGCCTTTCTCTTTAAAGTCAGATACTTTAATTCCAACTGATCACAGAGTCCCTTGTAATTCTCCAACACAGGAGCAGTGGTTATCACAGCTTTCAGGCAGTCAAATGCCTTTTGAAACACCGCTGTCCACTGAAATTTTCAACGTTTCTTCAGCAAGTACATTAGTTGCTTCAAATGTTCTTCCCATGTCTGGCTGAAAATACCAGAGCATCGATGTGTACCGCACAATTGGGTAATCCTGCAATGACTTCGTTAATCAATCATTGAAATGTGGCTGGGGCGTTTTTCATGCCAAATGGCATAACTTTGAATTGGTATGAAACATCTGGAATCACAAAAGCTGAAATCTCCTTCGCCCTTTCGGATAAGGGTACCTGCCAGTAACCTTTAAGTAAATCCAGTTTGGAAATAAAAGCTGATTGTCCCACTTTCTCAATGCAATCCTCAAAACATGGGATAGAATAAGAGTCCATTCTTGTAACTGCATTAACCTTTCTATAGTCCACACACTACCATTGGGTACCATCCAGTTTTGGTACCATCACTATGGGTGTGCTCCATTGGCTGCAAGCCACTTCAATTATGCCATTTTTAAGCTTTCAATCTCTTTGTTAGCCTGTGCCAATTTTAAAGGGTTAAGTCTATATGGATGTTGTTTAATCGGAACAGCATTTCCCACATCTACATCATGTATAGCCATTTTAGTACTTTCCAATTTATCTCCACAAACTTGCCCATTTGATATCATTAACTCTTTCAGGTCAGTCCGTTTTTCCTCTGGAAGGTAACTCAACAATTTCTCCCAATTTTTAAGAACATCCTCGTTATCAAATTTAATTTGAGGTATTTCAAATTCAAAGTCATTTGATTTTGGTTCGTCACTTTGAGTTAGAATCATTAAAACCTCCTCATTTTTCTCTCCTTCCCTTTCAAAGTACCTTTTACACATATTCACATGACACACGCGGTGAATTTTCCTTCTATCCAGCGTTCTTCCCACATAATTCACCTCACTTAATTTCCTTTCAATCTGATAAGGTCCACAAAACCTTGCTTTTAAAGGTTCACCTACCACTGGTAACAATACTAAGGGCGGGATTCTCCCGTACCCGGCGGGGCGGGGGGTCCGGGCGGGGTGGAGTGGCGTGAACCACTCCAGCGTCGGCCCGCCCTAAAGGTGCGGAACCCTCTGCACCTTCAGGGGCTAGGCCGGTGCCGGAGTGGTTTGCGCCCCGCCGGCTGGCGTGGAAGGCCTTTGGTGCCATGCCAGCCGGGTCCGAAGGGACTCTGTCAGCCGGCGAGAGTCCGCCCATGCACGGGTGCATCAGCGGCTGCTGACATCATCCCCGCAGCCGACGCATAGGAAAAGAGTGCCCCCACGGCACAGGCCCGTCCACGGATCGGTGGGCTCCAATCACGGGCCAGGCCACCGTGGGGGCTGCCCCCGGGGCCATATCACCCCGCGCCCCCCCAGGACCTGCCCACACCGCCAAGTCCCGCTGGTAAGGGACCTAGTCTGATCCACGCCGGCGGGACTGGCAAAAAACCAGCAGGACTTCGGCCCATCGCGGGTCGGAGACTTCGGGTAGCCCCGAGGCCCATTGAGTCGCGCCGGTCCCCACCATTCTCCAGGGCGGGCGGCGCGACTCACGCCTCACTGACTTTTGGAGGGCCGGAGAATTCGGCGGCCAGCGGGGGCGGGATTCACGCCGACCCCCGGCGATTCTCCGACCAGGCTGGGGGTTGGAGAATCCCGCCCTAAAACTTTATCTCCACAGGCAAAACTATGAACTTTGGATTTCTTGTCTGCTACCCGTTTCATCACATTTTGTGCAACTTTGAAATGTTGTCTAGCCAATTCACCTGCTCTATTTAATCGTTCTCTAAATTTGACACGTAATCCAATAATGTAAGTTCCGACTTCTCACTCACCAATTTTTCCTTAATCAACTTAAGTGGTCCTCTTCCCTCATGGCCAAAAATTAGGTTCAAAAGTACTAAATTTGGTTGACTCATTTGGTGCATCCCAAATTGCAAACAGTATGAATGGAATTCCTTTATCCCAATCCTCTGGATAATCTTGACAATAAGCCCTCAATATTGTCTTTAATGTCTGATGCCTTTCTAACGCTACCTGTGATTCTGGATGGTACGCAGTTGATTTAAATTGTTTTATTCCTAAGCTATCCATAACTTCTTTGAATAACCTGGGGGAGGTAAAATTTGATCCTTGATCCGATTGTATTTCTGTGGATAGTCCACATCCAGTAACGAATTTAAGTAACTCCTCCACAATTTTTTGAGGTGTAATATTATGTACTGAAATGGCCTCTGGAAACCTAGTAGACGCATCCATTATCGTCAAAGGATATTGGGCGGAATTCTCCGACCCCCGCCGGGTCGGAGAATAGGCACGGCGCCGCGCAAATCGCGCCACACCACCCTGCTGCCGGGATACAATTCGCAGTGTGGAGAATCGGTGCCATTGGCGCTGGGGTAGTCGGTGCGGTGCCGGTTGGGGTATGTGCCGACTCTCTGGCCCAGGCTGGCGCGCCAGTTCTATGGCCCAAATGGGCCGAGCAGCCGTCAACAAAAAAACGAGTTCCGCCGGCGCTGTTCATCCATCCTCCTCTGAATCGGTGATACCTTGGTTTGAAGGGTCCGGGGGTGGCCTGTGGGAGGGGGGGGGGGGTGAGGGAGGGGGGTCCGACCCTGAGGGGGGCCCCCATGGTGGCGTGGCCCGCGATTGGGGCCCACCGGTTGGAGGGCCGGCCTCTCTGCACCCCTGCCTCCTTTCCTCCGTGCCGGCTCCTGACGCCCTGCGCCATTTGGCGATGGGGCCGCAGTGAGGAAGAAGGCCACTGCGCATTCGCACATTGGCGCCAGCCCAACTGCGCATGCACGGACCCCATGGCGCCGGGTTCAGGTCGAGATCAGCAGCAGGAGTGGTGTAGGCCGCTCCAGCGCCGTCCTAGCCCCCAGTGGGCCACAGAATGGGGTCCCGGAATGGGCGCCGATGCCGGAGTGAAACACTCCCATTTTTACTCCAGCGTCGGCACTTAGCTGCCCGTTGGGGTGAATCCCGCCCATTAAATTCCCACTTTTCGTTGTAGGAAGCGGTCCTATGAAATCAATTAAGACACTTGCAAAAGGTTCCTCAAATACCTTTGGGCATGGGCATTAAGGGCGCTGGTTTTATCACTGCTTGAGGTTTCCCTATCACTTGACGTGTGACATGGTCGACAAAATGTAACTACATTTTTCTGTAGTCCAGGCCAATAAAAATGTTTTTGTATTTTAGATTGAGTTTTCCTTACTCCCAAATGACCTCCCACTGGTACCTCATGTGCAACTCGCAGCACCTCCTTTCTATACTCTACCGGCAATACCACTTGATGTACTTCTGCCCACTTTTCATCTGCCTGCATATGTAAAGGTCTCCATTTTCTCATCAAGACATCACTTTTACGGTAATAGCATTCTGGTGTACACTCAGATTCCTCTTACGTATATGCTTTCTGATACATCCGTTTTATTTCTATATCTTTCTGTTGTAACTCTGCCAATTTTCCTGAACTAAAAATATCCGCCTCATCCTCCACCTGTTCTTGTTCTTTTTCAACCATCTGATCAAAACTTGTTTCTGATAATTGCACTTCAACTTTATCTTCACTCTTTGATTTCTCCTCTTGTCTTAACCTGTGACTTTGCAACCTTGTTGCTGCACAATCCAGGAAAATCCCAGGATACTCATCCTTCAACACTTCAGGTGTCTGATTTTCCACTGGCTTATCGATCACAGTAGGCATCACTCCCACCTGCGATCCAGCTATATCATTACCCAAGATAAACTGTATTCCAGGACAGATCTATCACTCTTACTACGACTTCACCACTCTTCACTGGACTTTCCAACCTTACCTTATATAATAGAACACTACTCCTCTCACCCTGAATTCCACATATTACCACCTTTTCTGGCAACATTCTTCCCAGATTTTACATATCCTAGTTTATTCCAGTGAAAACATTTGAAACTTTTCATGTCTCTTCCACCCTCCTAGATTTCCTTTTTAATCTGAGGTACACTCTCCTTATTATCTCCCATCAGATCACCTTTACCTTTACTACTTGAGTATTTCTGATGTCCCCAGTTTCTATCCCTCACAGGCTGGCACTGATGTTGGAAACCAAACTTTGATTTATGAACTAATTCATAATCATCTGCCATTTCTGCTGCTAACCTCGCAGTTTTAACCCTCTGCTCTTCCACATGAGTTCTCACTTCATCAGGAATTGAAATTTTAAGCTCCTCCAAAAGTATAATTTCTCTGAGAGCTTCATATGTTTGGTCTATTTTTAAAGCCCTTATCCACCTATCAAAATTACTCTGTTTGATCCTTTCAAACTCCATGTATGTTTGACCAAGTTCTTTCCTTAAATTTCTAAACCTTTATCTGTAGGCTTCAGGCACTAGTTGGTATGCAACTAAGATGGATTGTTTTACCTCCTCATACATCCCAGACACCTCCTCCGATAGTGATACAAACACTTCAGTAGCCCTACCTACCAGCTTTGTTTGAATCAGTAATACCCACATGTCCTATGGCCAATTCATTTGTTTAGCTACCTTCTCAATTGAAATAAAAAAGGCTTCTACCTCCTTCTCATCAAACCTTGGCACTGTGTGCACATATTTAAATAGATCTCCACTAAGCCTTTGACTATGATGCTCTTTCTCACTATCCTCATCACTATCCTCCAAATGTACGTTTCCCTTTACATTCGCCACTTTTAACCGACTGCCATGTTTCGTGGCCACTTTCCGAAGTTCAAACTCTCTCTCTTTCTTTTTCCTCTCTCACTTTCTTTTTCCCTGAACTGTATCTCCCTTTCTCTTTCTTTGTGTTCTGTTGGACTATTCTTGCTGTTTTCCTTTCTTCCCTCTCTTTTTCTTTTTCCTCTCTCTCTCTCTCTCTCTCTCCCTCTTTTTCCTCTCTCTCTTTCGTATTCAAGCTGCTTTAATTCTTTCTCATGTTCCATTTGTTTAATTTGTAACTGAATTTTTGCCATTCCATTAAGTCAAACTGTATCTCAGGCAATTTTAAATGCTTAGCCACGGCCCTAATTACCTCATCCTTTCGCATTGTGTCAGGTAATGTTAACTGCAATGTTTTTGCCAAATCTAACAGTCTGCTTTTAGTCTCTGTCCGTAAGGTACTGCGTGTGACCGTCTCCACCCCCAACAACTTCAGAGCCTCTGAAAGAGCCGTTGTCCACAACACACTCGATTACTTAAACTGAAATACCACATCTGAAAAGCAACCACAATATGCTCACCCCTCACTGTCTTTACGTTGACTATGCCAACCCAATAGGTAGACTTTTACCCCGGACGTGCCCCAAATTTGTTATGGACCAGGGTTGAGAGAACCCCAAAGTGTATCATGGAGTTCACCTGAACCACAACTAAATAGATTGTGGTATGCGGAGCACACGGCCCACTCTACAGGTGTGGTACAGCTGAAATCTAAAATTATTTTTTAAAGCAAAACAATGTTTATTCTATGAACTCAGTTAACCTTTTTAAAACATACAGTGAACATCTTAGCAACCATCAATTCAAATATAACCCCTCCCCAAAGAATACAACACTCTAAGTAATCCTTAAACTTTCCTTTTAACATCCTTAAGACAAAAAGAACCCTTTGTACAGAAAGACATCAGGTTTAACTTTACTACTGAGAACAGTTACCACGTTGAAATCACCACATGGACATTCATAAGCTTGCAGAGATTCATACACATCTTGCTGTGACTGCACCTTCTCCAAATCTTAAACGAAACAAAACACACCCTGTGGCTGCAAGTCCACAGCGAAAATAAAAGCTGACAGACAGCCCAGCTCCAACCACACTCTGACATCACTGAAGTAATAAACACCCATTTCTTAAAGGTACACCCACTACAGTTATTCCATAAAAAACACCCATTTCTTAAAGGGACTCTCAAATGACATTATGTAGACCGTTCGTCATGGGTTAGTGCTCGATGGGCAACATGCTTCACATCGATCACCCCCTGGACTCTGGGCATCTCGCCGATGGAAGTGAACCCTGTTGCCCGGGCATCCTGCTGGGCTTGGTCCATCAATGGGTGTATTGAACGGGTGACATGGTGGCCCCGGTTGGCACTGCAGACCCTTCGCTCCCAGGTCCTCCTCCCCCATCCCTGCACCCCTGGCCTCATCGGTGCCTGGAACACTGGGGGCCTCTGGCCCTGGCACCCGATCCTGTCGCCAGAGGTAACCTCGGCTGGCACTGCCCATGCTAGCAGTATACTCTGTGTCCCCTGTCCGCCGGACCCCTGTTGCAGCTACTGTGGGCGTTGCACTTGGGAGGACCGCGTACTGCCACGTTGGTGGGTGGCGGCCAGTTGGAGTAGGTGGTATAACGCCGAGGGTGTTGGGGTGCGGGAGGTAGTGGGTGGGGGGAGGGCGGAATGCAGGGTGGTGGGCTGGAGAGTGGGTGTAACGTGCAGGGGTTGGTGGGGTGGGGGCACCCATACGGCTTGTGCCACTCTGCAGAACACAGGCCACGGAGGCGGTCAGTGGGATGTGCGGCAATATGGCTGCTCACAGGCAAGGCAATGGTGGCCCTTGCCTGGAAACCCCAGTCCCATGCGCGGTCACCCTGACCTCACTGCCCGGTCCATCCTCACACCCTCGCCAATCTGTCCAGCCAGTGTCAGGGCCGGCAGCCCGCTGTCGCGCCTCTCCGTGTCCTACTTCCTCTCGCTCCCTCATCAGCCATGGTGCCAGTTTCCTGATTTTTAAACACACAAATGAACCTCGCCAACGGGAATTCCTTTTAGTGGAGGTGGAACATCGCAGAGGCCATGGAGAATACCGGGTCAGGCGCATTAATGATATACAAGCAGCGGTTCCTGTACCTGCGGAGTGGAGCGTATTGACGCCGCTGTGAAGCACTGGAGAATTGCGATTTGGTGTGAACCCGGCACCCGTCATGATTTTGCCGTCAAGTCTGATTCTCCGCCCAGTCACCTTTCCCGATTTTGGCATCGGCCGACGGAGAATCCCACCCATTATCCCTTGTCTTATATTATTATCACCTTCCTCTTCATCTTCCACATCTGTCTTTTGCCTTCTTCTACCATTGGTTCCAACACATTTCCTTTCCCTATGAGTCCTGACATAGCACAGAAAATGCCTCTGTCCTTACAGCTTGTACCATTCGATCCCTTCCTCACATAGTGAACGACCAGCTCAATTCTCAAGTTCCTTATGCTGCTCTCGCTGCCTCCGTAACACTGCTTTTAAATCATTACATTCCAAAGGCAGTCAACAATTTTCTTCTCATTCATTATCCACTTCTTGCAATTATCCGCACTGATGTTACAAGTCAACTGCTTGCAATTATAGGTAGCTGCATGAAGAATCATTAAAATCTTAGAATGGTTTCAGCACAGAAAGAGCCCATTTGGTCCATTTTGTCAGTACTGGCTCTCTAAAGGGGCAATTCACCTCGAGTCACTCCCCTGCCGGTCCTCATAGCCCTACAAATGATTTCCTTTCAGTTAATGATCCCCTTTGAACGTCTCAGGTGACCCAGTCTCAACCACACTCTCGAACAGTGCCCTCAATTCTCCCAGAAAATGTGATGTGACACCCTGGGCAAGAGCGAGATCAGTTTCTACCCCACTCATCACAACACAAGTGAAGCAACTGATAATTCTTTTAAAATTACTGGAAGTCTTTGGCCCTTGGTGATGTGTTGGGCGCTCTGGATCCGTGAAACACATACAGGCCACCAACACTTAAAATAGTACAACACTATTTTATTAAATTATAAACTGCTAAACATACTATTACTGTGGGTTACACGATGCTAGAGTAACTAGAGACCTGTGCCTGTCCTAACCAGTTGAATCACTCAGCACGTGGTGAGAGTCTGTACTGTAACTGATAAGCTCTTGTGCTTCTGAGAGGCTGCATCCCGAATGAGCGGGAAAAGTGATGCCCTCTGTCTTTATAGTGAGTGTACTCTAACTGGTGATTGGCTGCGGTGTTTGTGCATGTTGATTGGTCCTAGTGCATGTCCATCAGTGTGTGTGTCTGCACCATGATACACTGGTGTATATTATGACGCTTGGTTGCCAATAATTATAGTGACCAGGTTTGTCAGTTGAAACACGATTACTGTTTGATGAAATATGCAGTAAATACAGCTGGATAATAACAAGCTAATCTGCTATCCCCGTAACTGAAACAAAAGAGAAAATCAATTTTCTCTTTTGTTTCAGATTCCAGCATCCGCAGTAATTTGCTTTTATCCCCTGTAACTGTCCCACCCTCTAGCCACACACACAAGACAGACAAACACAGATGATGGTGGGGGGAGGGGGCAAAAATAATAAAGATGAAGGTCAAAAAAGAGGCTTTGTTCAAATAATGGTCCTTTAGCATGCTATACTCACAAGGCGCTCACTGATTAAAGTCTCTGATCTACAGCTGGTAATAATCTTCTTCACAGTCATTCATTCAATACAGCACTTACAGGCAATTGGTCAATTCACTTGTGTTGTGACTTCGGGACAAGTGGGGCTAGAATTGACCGCTCACCTGGCCAGGGTGTCGTAACACTATTTGCTCTCTCTCGACAACTCATGGTTTTGAATATCTCCACCAATATTCTCTAAACTTTCTCTTCCTCGAGGAAAACAATTCCAACTTCTCCAATCTTTCTACTTAACTGTGGTTCTTCATGCCTGGAACCATTTCCGTCGATATTATCTGCACCCCCTCTAATGCCTCACTGCTTCCTGAAGTGTGCTGCTCAAAACTGGAGGCACTATTTCAGCTGAGGAACTGGTATTTTCTACAGGTGTAATTTAACTTCCTTGTTTTTGTACCCTGTGCCCTTAATGATAAAGCCCAGGATGCCCTTGCTTTAAGAACCAGGCTCTCAGCCTAGCCTGCCACTTTCCATTACCTGTGCACATGTACACACACCTAGGTCCCTCTTTCCCGCACCCCCTTGAGAACTAGCTTTTATTTTATATTGTCCCTCTGCGTTCTTACTATCAAAATGAATCAATTCACATTTCTCTGCATGAAATTTTATCTGACACTTATCCACCCATTCCACTAACCAGTTTTTACGCTAGCCTTCTCATGGTACACATGTTTCCTAACATCTAAAAATTTTGAAATCGTGCCCTGTACACAAAGATTTAGGTAAGTATATCAGGAAGAGCAGGAGTTCCAACAGCTGTCTCTGGGGATCTCCAGTGTAAACATTCCTCTAGGCTGTTAAACAACTACTCACTGCTACTTTCCTGTCACTCAGCTAGTTTCATATCTATGCTGCCTCTGACTTCGCAAGTCTGTTGTGCAGCACTTTATCAAATGCCAAGTCCAAGTCATGTTCATTAAGTTTGCTGAGAATACAAAGATTGGTCGGCTGGTTGGCAGTCAAGAAGAAGGTTGCAGGAAGATACAGGGAGGTTGGTCAGATGGAATTTAATCCTGAAACTTGTAAGGTTGTGTTACTTTGGAAGGAGTAACACAACAAGGGAGCACTCAATGAATGGCAGGACACTAGGAAGCTCAGAGGAACAGAGGGATCTTGAGATGCTTGTCCACAGAGCCCTGAAGGTGGCAGAACAGATTAACTGGGTAGTTAAGGAGGCATACGGGACACTTACCTACATCAGTCGTGGCATAGATTATAGAGCACAGAGGTTATGTTGGAGCTGTACAGGACTTTGGATAGGTCACAACTGGAGTACTGTGTTCAATTCTGGTAGCCTCATTATCGGATGAATGTGATCGCTCTGGAGAGGGTGCAGAGGAGATTCACAAAGATGTTGCCTGGGATAGAGCATTTTAGCAATGAGGAGAGGCTGGATAAGCTCAGGTTGTTTTTGATTTGGAGAAGAGAAGGCTGAGAGGGGACCTGATTGAGGTGTGTAGGATTATGAGGGGCATGGACAGAGTGGATAGAAAGCAGTTGCTTCCCATGGTCAGAGGGTTAATAACAAGAGGACGTAATTTTAAGGTGAAAGGTAGGAGGTTTAGAAGGGATTTGAGGAAACGAATTTTCACCCAGAGGGTGGTGGGAATCTGGAATGCTCTGCCTGGGAGGGTAGTTAAGGCAGGAAACCTCACAACCTTTAAAGTGAACTTGGATGATCACTTGAAATGTCATAACATGCAAGGCTGTGGGCCAAGTGAGATTAGTGTAGATTAGAGTAGTTTTTTTTGTTGGTGCAGGTTTGATAGGCTGAAGAGCCTCTTCAGTACTGTATGATTCTATAGCTCATCAAAAAACTAAAGCAAGTTAACAAAACACAATTTGCCCTGAGCAAATCTGTGCTGGCTTTCCTTAATTAACTCGCATTAGCTCAAGCGACTCTTAATTTTGCCCCGAATTATCATTTCTAAAAGCTTCCCCACCACCAAGGTTAAACTGACTCGCCTGCAGCTGCTGGTCAGAGGCTAGATTCTCCATTTCTGAGACTAAGTGTTTACGACGGCGCATGTTCGTGGAGTTCCACAACAGCAAAACTGATGCCGCACCTGGACCGATTCAGCTCCTATTAAGGGGCTAGCACCGGCGCCATGTGGAACACAATCGATTCCAATAAGAAACGGTACTGGATTTGCCGGTTTCGAGATTGACACTCGGGAGGCTGACAAGCTGCAGCTGCATACACACACATCACTCTGCACACACCATCTCAGCCAACAAGATGGCAGGAAGGACAGCATCTCCAAGCTTCACCGACGCTGAGTTGGAGACCCTCCTGGACATGGTGGAGGAGAAGCAGATGACCCTGTACCCTGGCCCAGGACGGAGGCTGTCAGCTGCCGCTATTTGTCATGCCTGGACTCAGGTGGCAGAGGCGGCCAACGCTGAGGGTAACATCGTCCGGACCAGCCAGCAGTGTCAGAAGAAACTGCACAACCTCCTCAGGGTGACCAGGGCGAGTAGGCATCACCGTGCCCCTGGCATCAACCCCGGCCCACATACCGATAACCCTACCCACCCCGAATCAGGAGGGCAAGTGAACCCCCACCCTGCACCACATGGCAGCACCCATAGGGGCTGCCATAAACAGGTGCCCTGGCCACTCAGGCCACTAGTTACCCACCTCCTGGGCTGCATGTATCGCACCCTCTAACACTGCAGTTTTCCGTTTGCCCCTCTCCCAGGAGCAGGACGCCGGGACCGGGCGAAGACTGGAGGGGGACCGCCGGACTTGCGGACCCTCACCATGGCAGAGCCGAGGGCCTTGGACATGGTCGGTGGCCTGGAGGAAAGGGAGATGCCGGGGTGGGGTTCGGCCACGGGTGAAGAAGTGAGACCCTGCCGAGTTGCGGTTCTCCGTGATGCGTGTGTCAATCCACTACCCCCCCCCCCCACCAACAGCAGCCGCACACCACCCTCACCCTACACCACCCCCACCCTCACCACCCCATCACTTCCACCCACACGTTCACCCCCACTCACCCCCAGCCTGCAGTCTAAGCTTGCGTCCTGTAGGACCTGCTGCAGATGGTCGGGCCCATCTGGTGTCCCCTGCACCCAGTTCCCCCGTGAGCCAAGCAGTGATGATGAGAGCAGCTCGAATGCCAGCCCTTCACCTGAGACGCAGGACTTCCCGGAGCTCAAGGCTGAGTATGACACTGGCATCCCGTCACAGCTGTCTCCTATACCCTCCACCATCCCAGAGTCACTCACCCCGGTTGGGCATTTTAGTGAAGAGGCTCCTGGGACACTCTCTGTGTGTGCACCACACAGCTGATCCAGTGCAGTAGGTAGAGGTAAGAACACCCAAGGGGCCGGACGGAGTGACGCCAGGAACTAGCTGCCGACCAGATGGGTTTTGGGCTTCTGGAATGAACAGTCCAACCAATTGCGGAGATGCAGTTGCAGAACGAGGGAGGGACTACATGAGGGGTTGTCAGCGAGTATCCAGTTGCTACAGGTGCAGTTGGAGGAGTCCATAGAATCGCAGAATCTCTGCAGTGCAGATGGAGGCCGTTTGGCCCATTGAGTCTATACCAACCCTCTGCAGGAGCATCCCACCTAGGCTCACACATCTGCCCCATCCCCGGAATCCTGTCTAACCTTTGGGTACTAAGGGGCAATCCACCTAACCTGCACACCTTTGGACTGTGGCAGGAAACCGGAGCACCCAGAGGAAACCAACACAGACATGGAGAGATTATACAAATTCCACAACTGAGGTTGGAATTGAACCCTGGTGCTGTGAAGCAGCAGTGCTAACCACTATGCCACCCTGACGTCCTGTTCCGTTTCAGATTTACCTACTAATCTTTGATTCCAGTTTTTCTGGGACATTCTTGACCCATTGAAGTTAGCTTTCCAGCCCCAGTTAACTACTCTTACTCTAGATTGCTCCTTCTCCTTTTCCATCGCCAACTAACGCAATAATACAACAATCATTGTGGCCTAAATGTTTCCCCAGTGATAGTTCATTCATTTCATGTATCTCATTCGGAAGAAACAAGGTGCAACAATGCCATCTTTCTCATTGGACTGGACACATACTGCTTTGAAAAACTCTGCTGAACATATTCTACGAACGAGTTAAACCAGCTCATACAATGTCAACTACATCCTGTGGTAACGAGTTCCACGGGTTCACCACTCTGTGTGTGAAGAAACGTCCTTTTTTAGAAATAAATTTAGAGTACCCAATTCATTTTTTCCAATTAAGGGGCAATATAGAGTGGCCAATCCACCTACCCTGTACATCTTTGGGTTGTGGGGGTGAAACCCATGTAAACACGGGGAGAATGTGCAAACTCCACACAGACAGTGACCCAGAGCAGGGACCTGGGACCTCGGCGCCGTGAGGCAGCAATGCTAACCACTGCGCCACCGTGCTGTCCTATCTCTTTCCAAAATGGTCAGCTCCATATCCTCAGACTGGGTCCACTGGTTCTGGACACAGCCACCACTGGGAACATCCTTCCTGCATCTACCCTGTCCAGTCCTGTTCGAACTTTTAGGTTTCTATGAGATCTCCCCTTATTCTTCTGAACATCAGCGAATACAATCCTAATTGATTCAATCTCTCCTCGTACGTCAGTCCTGCCATCCCAGGAATCAGTCTGGTAAACCTGGGCTGCTCTCCCTCGATAGCTAAGGAGACCAAAAGTGCACACAATATTCCAGCTGTGACCTCACCAAGCCCCTGTATAATTGCAGCAACATATCCCTGCTTCTATACTCGAAACCTCTCACAATGAAGGCCAACATTCCATTTGCCTTTACCGCCTGCTGCACCTGCATGCTCATCTTCAATGACTGGTGTATGAGGACACCCAGGACTCATTGCACGTTCCCCTCTCCTAATTTATGGCCATTCAAATAATGGCCTGCTTTTTTTGTTTTGCATTTATCCAAATTATACTGCATCAGCCATTTATTTGCCCACTCACTCAACTTGTCCAAATCACACTGAAGGATCTCTGCATTCTCCTCACAGCTACTCTCCCACACAACTTGGTGTCAACTACAAATTTGGATATATGGCATTTTGTTCCCTCATCTCAATCATTAATATATACAGTAGTCCCCCGTTATAACGCGGGTGTTCGGGTCCAAGACAGCCACCCGCGTTGTAACCGAGCCGCGGATATCCAAGATGGCGGATATCAAAATGAATGAACGAGAGGAAACATCGCTGACTATGCTGAACATTGCTGAATGGAAGGGCGTTTTAAATAAGAAACAGCAAAGTCGTTCAAGTCTTAAATCAAGTTTTAAATGTATTAAAATATATACAATAATATACAGTATACATACAATAATATACTTAAAATTGTACTTACACGCATATTTTTAAAATCATTTAAAAAAGTCTGTGAGTTTCCTCTGGCACATCCCCTTCCTCATCTTGACTTGTGCTTGTCTCTGGAGGTTCTTCAGGTGCAGGATGTATATCGGGTCGAAGTCTTGCTGCTCTGTGTATGCTATGAGCCACTTCAGGTGCGTGATGGCATCCGAGTGGCTCTTTGCCACTGTGGGCTGGGGTTCTTCTTCTTCTTCTGCCTCCTCTTGGGTGACCTGGTCGATGATCTCCTCCTCTGTGAATGTTTCTGCGGGTGCCATGTCATCCTCTGCTGCTGCCCACCTGTCCACCCAATCCTGGAGTGTTAGGTTCTCATCCAGTTGGTCCTCTAGCCTCTCCTCAGCTGCCCTGATCTCTGCTTCAGTAAAGCCTACGAAATCCTCTTCATCCGGGTAATGTTGGGGTCGTGGGAGTGCTGCTCCTAGGGCCTTGTTCCAGCAGTTGGCGATGGTCTTCTCTGTCACAGCTCCCCAGGCCTTCCCTGCCAGATATCAGGCATCCTTGATGGTGATGGCTTTCAGGTAATCTGGGACAGTGAGAGGAGAGTCTATCATTTCCAGGATCAGTTCCTTTTTGTACACAGACTTGAAGGTCTGAATGATGCCAGCATCACATGGCTGGATCTTGCTGGTGGTGTTCTTTGGGAGATAGAGCACTTGGATCTGCCCATCCCTGGTCTTGAGAACATCTCCCTGAGGGTGGGCTGAGCAATTGTCCAGTAGGAGTGTGGCCTTCTGCGGTAAGTTGCGGGCTCTAAGGTGGTCCCTGACACTGGGTACGAAGAACTTGAAGAACCACTCCTCAAATAAGAAAGCTGTCATCCAGGCTTTGCCAGAGTTCCGGTAGGTAATGGGTAGGTTCTCCATGTTGATGTGGTGAAAGCATCTAGGAGACTTGAATTTGCCCACAATCAATGGCTTCAGCTTGTGTGTTCCCGTGGCATTGCTGGCAAACAGGATGGTGAGCCTGTTCTTGACTTGCTTATACCCCAGAGTCTTGTGGGCATCATCCTTGACAGCTAGGGTCTTGTCAGGCAGCATCTTCCAGTAAAGCCCTGACTCATCTGCATTGTAGAGTTGCTCTGGGGTCAGCTCCTCTTGCACCATGTAGTTCTTGAGGATGTCGGGAAAGGCTGCTGCTGCTCCTGAGTCGGCGGATCTCTGTTCACCACTGATGGTAACTGCACCTATCCCATGTCTTTTCTGGAACCGATGGAGCCAACCCTTGCTGGCTACGAAATTGCTGTCCTCTGGGTGGAGCTGGTGATGGAACTTCTCAGCCTGAGTCCTGATGATAGGTCCAGATAGGGGGGTGCCACCAGACTGTTCCTGGACAAACCAGGTGAACACAGCCTTCTCTAAGTTACTGTCACTAGCGTTCCTTGCCTTTTTCCTGCTAAGCCCTTCACTCTGAGAAACTGTCCCAACATATGCTCTTAAATTGGGCTCATCTTTCACCCACCCACGGAGGGTTGACTCTGGTACACCAGTCTCTCTGGATAATTTTGCCTTCGTTTCCCCGTTTCGAAGTCGGTCTATCAAATGTATCTTTTGACTCACTGAGTAAGACTTGCGCTTAAACATTTTGAACGACACGACAGCAACTGAACTCGAACTCGAAGATACCTGCACTGGAAAAGGTATCCCTTTTATGGCTGTGTAACTGGGCTAATTGGACGCGGCTACTCATCGCGGCTAATCGTTCTACAGTACAAGACAGTGATCATCGCTGCTAATTGGTCTAATCATCGCGGGTAATAATCGCTGCTAATCGGTCTAATCATCGCGGGTAATCATCGCTGCTAATCGGTCTAATCATCGCGGCTCAAAAAGGTGCTGTTTCAAAAAGAGTTTAAAATGAGTCAAGTAAATTGGGGTCCATAAACCCCCCCGCCGTATATCGCGAACCGCGGTATTGCGGGGCGCGTTATAACGGGGGACTACTGTATTGTGAATAGCTGGGTTCCTAGCACTGATCCCTGCGGTAACCGAGTGCATTATTGGTCCGAGGCAATGGAAGAGTTGGTACGTGACTGCTTGGAGTCAGTGGACTGGTCTATATTTAAGAACTCAGCGACACACCGAAATGAGTATGCCACCACCGTCACAGACTTCATCAGAAAATGTGCAGACGACTGCGTGCCAAAGGAAGTATATGTGTATTGGTTCCCCAACTGACTCTTACCAACTTTTACAGATGCACCATAGAAAGCATGCTATCTGGCTGCATCATAGCCTGGTATGGCAACTGCTCGGCTCAAGATGTTAAGAAACTACAGAGTCGTGATCACCGCCCAGTCCATGGGGAAAGTGGACAGCATAATCAAAGATCCTTCCCACCTGGCGTACTCACTCTTCCAACTTCTTATATTGGGCAGGAGATACAAAAGTCTGAGAACACGCACTAACAGATTCACAAACAGCTTCTTCCCCGCTGTTACCAGACTCCTAAATGACCCCCCGTGGACTGATCTGATCTCTTCACACAACTTCTCTATTGAGTAGTACCAAACCCCTGTATCCTTCACCCGATGTCTGTGTCTATGTATTTACATTGTGAATTTTATGTTTTCCCTATGTATTTTCTTTTCATCTATGGAATGATCTGTCCGAACTGTACGCAGAGCAATACTTTTCACTGTACTTCGGTACACGTGACAATAATCAAATCCAATTCAACTAGTCACTGTCTGCCAATTTGAAAAAGACCCGTTAATTCTTACTCTTTGTTTCCTGTCTGCCAACCAGGTTTCTATCCATCTCAATACACTAACCCCAATCCCATGCGCATTAATTTTAAAAGCTAATATTTTATGCGGGACTTTGTCAAAACTGTTCTGAAAGTCCAAATACACCACATCCACTGGCTCCCCTTCATCAATTCTATTAGTTACATCCTTGAAGAATTCCAGTAGCTTTGTCATGCATTATTTCCCCTTCATAAATGCATGCTGATTCAGTCTGACCCTGCCTGTTTTCTAAGTGCTCTGCTATAAAATCTTTCATGATAGATTCTAGAATTTTTCCCACTACTGATGTCAGGCTTCCTGGTCTGTAATTCCTTCCTTTTTCAATAGTGGAGTTACATTAGCCACCCTCCAATCTGCAGGAACTGTTCCACAATCTATAAAATCCTGGAAGGTGACCACCAATACATCCATTATTTCTAGTGCCACCTTTTTCAGTACCCTGGGATGTAGATTATCAGCATTGGGGATTTATTGGCCTTCAATCCCATCAATTTCCCCAACACCATTCCTCTACTGATATTAATCACCTACAGTTCCTCCCTCTCACAAAATCCTGCATTCCCCAACATTTCTGCTAGCTTATTTGTGTCCTAATTTGTGAAGACAGAACCAAAGTATGCATTTTGTTGCTCAGCCATTTCTTTGTCCCCTATTATACATTCCCCTGTTTCTGACTGTAAGGGACCTACATTTGTCTTCACCAATCTTTTTCACTTCATGTACCCATAGAATCTTTTACAGTCAGTTTTTATGTTCCCTGCAAGCTTACTTTCATACTCAACTTTTCCCTTCTTAATCAATACCTTGGTCCTTCTTTGCTGAATTCTAAACAGCTCCCAAACCTCAGACCTGTTGTTTTCCTTGGCCAATTTTCATGCTACTTCCTTGGATCGAATACTAAGCATAATATTCCTTGTAAGCCATAGATTGGCCAACTTTCCTGTTTTACTTTTGTGCCAGACAGGAATAAACAATTGTTGCAGTCCCTCCATGTGCTCTTTGAATGGGTTTGATTCGCGGCTTGGGTCACTGTCTGTGTGGGGTCTGCACGTTCTCCCCGTGTGTGCGTGGGTTTCCTCCGGGTGCTCCGGTTTCCTTCCACAATCCAAAGGTGTGGAGGTTAGGTGGAATGACCATGATAAATTGCCCTTAGTGCGTCCAAAAAAATTAGGTGGGGTTACAAGGGAAATCTGACGAGGCATAGGGTGGCATGAAGAGTGTGTGGGAAGTGAGGGGCGTGAGATGGGAGCTGTTGTGAGGTTTAGGAGGCCTTAAATAATGTTGAAAGCTGGGCTGCTGTGCCCAAGAACCAAGGCCAGCCTTCTAACCGGCCTGCCTCCACACGTACACCCCTCCTGCACTCTGTCACATCTCAAAAACTATACGCTGAACCTGACCCCTGTGTGAGAAATCAAAACACTTTGGCCAAGTTAACGGTGGATGTGCTTTGTGGTTTGGGTACAACAAAAGTGTGTCACATTTTTCACAAAACTCCGGGCCTTTAACGCTGCTTAATTTCAAACGCTACTTACACTGGCGATCACTCAGGGGAGTACGTTTCTCATCTGTGTGGGTGATCATGTCTGCCTTTGGTTTCTTTGCTGGTCCTCAAGTCTGCCCACAAATGCACATTTCTTACAGTATAAAGATCACAACTGTGACAATGATTGACTCAACCCATTCTTCTGATCATCACGGTTTGTTTTTGTAAATGTGTAGACTGCTTGATTTCATCACTTCCAGGTCCCTGGTCTGTGATTTATCCATTAACACTCAAGGATTTATCCCCATTCTGTTTGATGTTTTAACCATTGTCACACTAAGGCGTACTGAAGGGGCAAATTCCTGGCTTATCCACATCATCTGATTGGTGAATGGGTTTTACCCTTTGCAATAATTTTTATTTTTAACAATTGATATTTCCAAAAGAATTAGGAGCTGTTCCAGAAATGGTGCAACCAAAATCATTACCTGTTCTGTTAACAGAGTGGCCACAGGAATTCAATAGTCAGAGCAGTCACTTAAACATGCCATTGCGTGACCTGATTACTCAAACTACTTCCTTGATTAGCATATTCACAAATTCAATATGAAACCCCTGCGATCATCGATGATTGGCCAACTTACAAATTGGCCTTGCAGCTGCCTGATGCTTCAATGTCAATTCACTTTCAGTTAAATGTGTTCTTGCTGCAGGGCTGGCGACACAACCCAAACATCACCAGGAATCAAGCGTGTGTTGTTCTCTACTTTGCTTTACCTGGATGACTTGGATGCATAGTGTTGAACAAAGAACAACAAGATTTGTTAACAACCAAAATTAGAAATTTATTTACACTATTTACTATGATTCGTTCACATTCCTAAAGTAGGAGGTTACTGTATTAAACTAAGTTATCTCTAACTACAGAACTCTCAAATACACAGCTGCAGTCTCTCATGCCTCACCATCTTCTCCCAGAATCCCAGAAGTCACATAATATATATATATGTATATGACTGTTTTGTGGTTCCCTCTAGTGTAAGAAGCATTATCATTAACTTGTTAACTCATTACATCCCAGTCAATATACATATCATGACAAAGTATTCTGTACATCATTGAGACTTTCAGTGTCCAATTATCGCATTCCCTGGAAAAGCAAGATTAAAATGGTTCACCAATATCATCTTGGTTTAAATTCACCCTTTGAATGGCTGTACTTAGATTGAGGCAGATTCATCTTCCACTTACCCTCACCTCCGTTTGAACTCAGGCTGCAATTTAAAAGTAATACACAACTCGTGTTTCTACTCAAAGTGCCAAATTGTGACCCAAAGTTAAAAGTGCCCTTTGAGTGTTGAAAGTACCATGGCATGAAGCATTACTTGTTAGATTTGATTTTTGAATTCAGACAAAGTGCAAAACGTCCACATTTTGAAACATGTGGATTAAAAATTTGGCTCGCCCCAAATGTCTCTCAGTGCTGGTGATATTAATATAAATTTCAACAGCCGAAGACTTTCTTTGTTACGTTCATCCATGTTTCAACAGATGGAATTGTGATCTTGTGTGTTCCCTGTGCTGAGGTTAGATTATATTGAAAGGTACCACATGGGGCGATAGGTGATGCGGAGTGGATAGACCTATTTATTGCTTTTGATGAGCACACACCAGTGAGCTGTCACAACAAATCATGCCGGTGATTAGCTTCACTGCCATTTTGCACAAGAAATTATGGACATGAGCCAGGTAGCCTCCATTAAAAATGTCTGCAAAATTAATAAGATGCTTTAACTTCAAATGTATCATTCAGTAGCTGTGACAACTGTTTCATTAAATGCGTATGATTCCTTGCGGTGTACCTAATTAAATGAGCAAATAAAGGCGCAGTTCAGCAATGTTGTGGAAGATGACAATAATATTTAAATTTAGAATAGCTTTCTGATTACTCAAAACCTGCCATTATAGAGTCATAGGGCAGAAACTTATGCCTTCGCCATTGGCAGGTATTGTGGCAAAGTAGGCATTTAATCAGGTGGGGGGGGGTGACAGGTAGGGCTCCCTCCATTTCTCCATCTCCACCCCGATTAGGTCCATGGCTAATGTCGACAGCCTTCCTGTGCCGCCACCGATTGAGCTCATTAAGTGGGCCACTTCAAGGGTCTCCTCCTGCCTCAGTGGGTATTAGCCTGCAACGGGCAAGGGGCATCGCCATGCGACATGGACAAGAAGCAAACCCTGGCTTGTTTGCTTGCCAGTTGTCGAGGTTCAGTCCCTTGTTCAAAGGCATTCAGTGCCTGATCAAGCGAGCCAGTATCGGGAAGGGGAGGCCGCTGAAAGCCACCCTGATGCCCTTGCTGTCCACTCCCCTACAACCATCTAAACCCCACTCTGGCGAAACCCCTCCTGCCATTGCTGAGCTGTAGTCTCGGTCCTAGGCGTTGGATGGTTGTTGTTCCAGCAGCTACCCCTATGGCTTCCTATTGGTGCTGCTGTTCTAAAGAGCTGCCGGCCTCTGATTGGCACCAAACCCAGAAGGATCATAGATATCAGCCTGAAGCTAACACGTCACCAACCTTCGAGGGCCATATACTCCTTAACTAATCTGTGTGTGTCTGTGTGGGAGTGTGTGCCTATGCACATGTATGTGAGAGTGTGTGTGTATGTCTGTGTGTGTAAGATCATGTATGTGCGTCTGTGTGTGTAAGATTGTGTGCCTGTGTGTGTGAGATTGTGTGTGTTTCTGTGTTTGTTTGTGTGTTTCTTTGCTCCTTCCTCAGATGAATGAAGAGGTACGTTCCAGAAACATATATATAGACAAATTCAAAGGTGCCAGACAATGCTTAGAATGTGAGCATTTGCAGGTAATTCAGTCTTTACAGATCCAGAGATTGGGGTAACCCCAGGTTAAAGAGGTGTGAATTGTCTCTAGCCAGGACAGTTGGTAGGATTTCACAAGCCCAGGCCAGATGGTGGGGGGTGAATGTAATGCAACATGAATCCCAGGTCCCGGTTGAGGCCGCACCCATATGTGCGGAACTTGGCTATAAGTTTCTGCTCGGCGATTCTGCATTGTCGCGCGTCCTGAAGGCTGCCTTGGAGAACGCTTACCCGGAGATCAGAGGCTGAATGTCCTTGACTGCTGAAGTGTTCCCTGACTGGAACATTCCTGCCTAGTGATTGTCGTGTGATGTCCGTTCATTCGTTGTCGCAGCGTCTGCATGGTCTCGCCTTTGTACCACGCTTCGGGACATCCTTTCCTGCAGCGTATGAGCTAGACAACTTTGGCCGAGTCACACGTGTATGTACCGCATACCTGGTGGGTGGTGTTCTCACGTGTAATGGTGTTACATCAGGGCAAAGGAGACTTAGGGGAAATTTGATTCAGGTGCACAAGATTATGACAGCTTTAGTTAAGGTGACAATCAGGTGAGGGAAGGTAAAATGGCTCCCCTCTTTCCCCACTCCTCGTTTGACCACAGCAGGCATTTTTTTTACAAAGAATATGCCTGCCAATTCAATGTTAATTGCTTATATGTTGTGACTACAAAATATACAGATAGGTCCCCTTGAGCTTTTTAAAACAAACAAGAGAATAATATTTACTCGTCCGAGAAAAATACACACGTACAGACATACTCGCACACACAGACACACACATTCTCACACCCATTCACACACACACTCTCACACACAGACATACACTCACACATGCTCTTACACACAGACACACACGCATATACACATGCACTTACACACACATGCACACTCTCTCACATGATCTTACACACGCACACACAGACACACACACATGCTCACTGACACACATGCTATCACATGCACACATACACAGCCAGGCATACAATCTCACACACACACAATCTCAGACACACACACTCTCACACACAGACACACATAGATGCCCGTACTCACACACACACTATTACACATCCACACAGACACACATAAGTGTAAACACACACAAACACACACACACTCATGATCTCTCATGGACAAACATAGAGACCCACATTGACTCACATACGCACATAGACAGACACACACACACTCTCACACATGCACACACAGACACACACACACTCTCACACATGGACAGACATACACACACATAGACACACACACATTCTCACACACATACAGACACATGCACACACACAGACGGGCACGTTCTCATAGAGACCCACATGCTCTTACCACACACAACCTCACACACACAGACCCACACACAAACACAATCTCACACAAACACGCACATACAGACACATACTAACACACACACAAACAGACATAAAGACACATGCACAGAAACACACACACAATGTAACACACACATGCACACAATCATTACCCAGTACGAAACCCAATGTGGTCTCGCCTCTTGTTGGCCTATCTACATACTGTGTCATGAAACCCTCCTGCACACATTGGACAAAAACGGACCCATCTAAAGTACTCAATCTATAGCGTTTCCAGTCAATATTTGGAAACCTCAGTGCGTTCCCCACGGACCCGGCGAACCCCTCGTGGACGCCATTGTCGCGACCTCCGTTGGACCCGACTACGTCACGGCCTGTGCCGCGTGGCTGCCCATCCAGCCCGGGGAACCGCAGTGCTATTACTGCAGTCAGGGTCAACATCCCCGGCAGCGCTGCCCAGCCCGCACAGCGACATGCAGCGACTGCGGGAAAAAGGGACACTTCGCCAGAGTCTGTCCGGGCCGACCTAAAACCGAGAAATCAAACACTCACCACGCCCGACCCGTGGACTCACAGGCCTTCAGACCCCGCAACGTGGCTGCGTGCCTGCCCGGAACGCCCCCTTCAGTTGGGTCATCAGCCTCGTGTGACCCGTGGGGGCTGCCATCTTGCCCGCTGGCTCCAACACCGACCGACACGTGCGACTGATGGGGGCTGTCATTTTATGACCCTGACACCGCCGACCACGCTGGTACCCGCAGCTGGGCGCAGTTACCCTCGACCATTCGCAGACGATGCATTTGAAAAACTCAATGATGGTTGTCCGGGTCAACTGGCATGAGACCCCCCTGCCTTTTGAATCTGGGAGCACGAGAGCTTTGTTCACCCGGACACGGTAAGACACTGCTCCCTTCCCATATACCCTGCATCCTAAACCATCTCCCTTGCCTCCGGATCCCATTCGGGTCAGATCCGGGGGTACTGTATCGCTAACCTCGCGATGCAGGGCGCCGCGTAAGCCCGTTTTAAGTTGTACATCCTCCCTCACCTCTGCGTCCCCCTACTGCTTGGATTAGACTTCCAATGAAGTAACCGAAGCCTGACCCTACAGTTCGGCAGACTCTTACCCCCCCCCCCCATCACGGTATGCAGCCTCGCGACCCTCAAAGTCTCCCCCACTTCGCTCTTTGCGAACCTCACTCCCGACTGTAAGCCCATCGCCACCAGGAGCAGGCGGTACAGTTCCCAATATTTGTCTTTAATCAAGTTGGAGTTCCAGCGACTGTTGAGTGAAGGGATCATCGAGGCCAGCAACAGCCCCTGGAGAGCGCAAGTGGTGGTCGTCCGGACCGGGGGGAAAAAAACGGATGGTTGTCGACTACAGCCAGACTATTAACTGGTTCATGTAATTGGATGCGTACCCCCTCCCCCCGCATGGCAGAGATGGTCAACCAGATCGCACAGTACTGTGTGTTCTCAACGGTCGATCTGAAGTCGGCCCACTACCAGCTCCCAATCCACCCAGAAGAGCGCCAATACACTGCTTTTGAAGCAGCCGGCCTACTCTTCCACTTCCTCAGGGTCCCCTTTGGTGTCACTAACGGGGTCTCGGTCTTTCAGAGAATGATGGTCCAAATGGTGGACCAGCACGGTTTGCGAGCTACATACCCGTATTTGGACAATGTCACCATCTGCGGCCATGATTAGCAGGACCATGACGTCAACCATCAGAGGTTCCTCCAGGCCGCCCAATCCCTCAACCTCACATACAACAAAGAGAAGTGCATTTTCCGCAGTACACGACTGGCCATACTCGGCTACGTCGTGGAGAACGGAGTCCGAGGGCCCGACCCCAACCGTATGCGCCTGCTCACGGAACTCCCCCCTCCCCATAGCCGCAGGGCCCTCAAACGATGCCTGGGGCTGTTCTCCTACTACGCCCAGTGGGTCCCCAACTATGCGGATTAAGCCCGCCCACTTATTCAAACCACCACTTTTCCTCTGACGGCTGAGGCCCGCTCGGCCTTCAGCCGCATCAAGGCCAAAATCACCAAGGCCACTATGCACGTGGTGGACGAGTCTGTCCCCTTTCAGGTAGCGAGCGATGCGTCAGACGTCGCACTGGCCGCCACACTCAACCAGGCGGGTAGGCCAGTAGCATTCTTCTCCAGAACCCTCCACACTTCCGAGATCCGACACTCCTCGGTCGAAAAGGAAGCACAAGCCCTAGTGGAAGCCGTGCGGCACTGGAGGCACTACCTAGCCAGTAGGAGGTTCACCCTCGACCAGCAGTCGGTCGCCTTCATATGTTTGACAACACAAAATGGAGCAAAATAAAAAAATAACAAAACCTGAGGTGGAGGATCGAACTCTCCCCCTACAATTACAATGTCATGTACCATCCTGGGAAGCTCAACGAGCCCCCAGATGGCCTGTCCCGCGGCTAATGCGCCAGCATGCAACATGACCGACTTCGGGCTATCCACAATGTCCTCTGTCACCCGGGGGTCACCCGGCTTATCCACTTTATTAAGGCCCGCAATCTGCCCTTTTCCACCGAGGAGGTCAAGGCCATGACCAGGGACTGCCAGGTCTGCGCGGAGTGCAAACCGCACTTCTACCGGCCAGACAAGGCTTGCATGGTAAAGGCCTCCTGGTCCTTTGAGTGCCTGAGCAGGGACTTCTAAGGGCCCCTCCCCTCCACCAACTGTAATATATACTTTCTAACCATTGTTGACGAGTACTCCCGCTTCCCCTTCGCAGTCCCCTGCCCCGACATGACCTTGACCACTGTGATAAAGGCACTGCACAGCATCTTCACACTGTTCAGTTGCCCAGCGTACGTCCACAGTGACCGGGGCACATCGTTCATGAGCGATGAGCTGCGTAAGTACCTGCTCAGCAAAGGCATCGCCTCGAGCAGGACTACGAGCTATAACCCACAGGGAAACGGAAAGGTGGAGAGGGAGAATGCGATGGTCTGGAAGGCCATCCTTCTGGCCCTCCGGTCTCGAAGTCTCCTGACCCCCCCGCTGGCGGGAGGTCCTCCCCGAAGCCCTCTGCTCCATTAGATCACTCCTCTGCACAGCTACAAACGGGTCCCCTTGATGCACGATCAATTGCACAAAGATGAGAGTTGGATACAACTGAGGCTTTATTGCTCTAAGATGGGTGGCCTCCCACAGCAGCTAGCAAAATGGCTGCAGCATGGAGGACACACACATTTATATTCCGCCTACTAGGCGGAGCCAGCAGACAGGGACTACTGACTTACCTGCAGTACAGGTCCTGCCATACATCACCTAACATAGGTGCAACAGTGGTTTACCACATTCACCCCCTGTTAAAATTGAGTCCGGCGGGGGTGGTGGAGAACTATATACAACAAATGAGACAATATTGGAGAGAAAAAAATCTATTGGAGAGAAAACGAATGTCTTTTGAAGTCCAGTGGACCAGTTATAGGTTCATGGATATTAAAGCCTAACGTTCACTTGTTCTCACAGTGAATTAACGGTATAACAGCAATGTGTCCTGAAAATGGCACTTCTGAGGGAGAAACAGGCTATGTCATTTAAGAACATCCTCACAAAGTGTCTGTGCAAGCACGATGGTAGCTCACCTCAATAGGCACGAGACTCACTGAGGCACTGTGAGTGGTCAATCTGTGGGAATTCTGTATACACCCTTCTCACTGGAGATACCACAACCCCGCTCTTCCTGCACTTCACCAGTCTGTCATCTGCCCACTAAATTCGCTACCATTCTCTGACACCCCTGTGTCTCCAACAACTGAGGACCTTACTGCCTGGATCACCTTCCACATCCAAAGCATCTATCTCAAAGCTGGACAGGATCAGAATATTGAGCATCTACCCCCTGTTCACTATTGGCATCTCTTCTTCTGAATTTGAACAAGTGCATTCATTGTCCTGCCTTTACCTGCTACACCATTCCAGCCCCTTCCCAGAACAGCCAGCTTCAAATACCCATCAGGCTGGGACTCCTCGCCCCTCTGTGATGATATGCATAAGCAATCGTGTAAATAGTAATATGTATGATCTCCAACCAGCAGCTGGCAGGAGAGAACAACCATGTGACTCTGTTACCTCAGAGAGTCTGGAGATAGTCATCATAGTGGATAGTTTCATTTGCAGTAGCTCTTCGATAATTTACAGTAGTTGGTATATTTTAATAATTTTCCCGTGGTTATCTAACCCACGTTATTGTTTAATAATAAAACATTAACTAGCCTCCTTCTACACTGTAAATTTTATAATTTTATGATTCTATGATTCTAGTCATGAACTGGACATTCTTTAGTGCACTTATTCCTACCAGCCAAGCACCAGAAGCGTAACATACCAAGAGTGGTTTTGAAGATCTAACATGGCACCAGGACTAGATCTGCAGATCTAAGAAGACCAGAGACAAAGGTCACAGAGAAGAAAGAAGAAAGAAATTTCTACCAACCACGTAGAGAACTGACAAATATCACCCAATGCACTATTATGTGTCGAAGTCCATGATGGAAGCTCTGAAAACACCACACCAACTTCGAATCACTGGTAACGTAGATGTGAATTGGCACAATCTTAAACTGTAATTTACACTCTGCATAGCAGCACTAGGTCTTCAGGCACAGCCTGATGAATGTAGAATAGCGTTGCTCACATTGTAGCAGGTCCACAGGCAATAAAAATCTTTAACATCTTTGTATTCAATAATGAAGCTGACAAAAATAACTTCAATGAAACTCTTTAGATCAAATAGTTTGGATGGGGTAGTGTTTGTGCAGTGTGTCCAGGAAGCTTTTCTAACACAGTATGTAGATTGTCCGACCAGAGGGGAGGCCATATTGGATTTAGTACTTGGTAATGAACCAGGGCAGGTGATAGATTTGTTAGTGGGGGAGCATTTTGGAGGTAGTGACCACAATTCTGTGACTTTCACTTTAGTAATGGAGAGGGATAGGTGCGAGCAACAGGGCAAGGTTTATAATTGGGGGAAGGGTAAATACAATGCTGTCAGACAAGAATTGAAGTGCAGAAGTTGGGAACATAGGCTGCCAGGGAAGGACACAAGTGAAATGTGGAACTTGTTCAAGGCACAGGTACTGCGTGTCTTTGATATGTATGTCCCTGTCAGGCAGGGAAGAGATGGTCGAGTGAGGGAACCATGGTTGACAAGAGAGGTTGAATGTCTTGTTAAGAGGAAGAAGGAGACTTATGTAAGGCTGAAGAAACAAGGTTCAGACAGGGCGCTGGAGGGATACAAGATAGCCAGGAGGGAACTGAAGAAAGGGATTAGGAGAGCTAAGAGAGGGCATGAAAAATCTTTGGCGGGTAGGATCAAGGAAAACCCCAAGGCCTTTTACACATATGTGAGAAATATGAGAATAACTAGAGCGAGGGTAGGTCCGATTAAGGACAGTAGCGGGAGATTGTGTATTGAGTCTGAAGAGATAGGAGAGGTCTTGAACAAGTATTTTTCTTCAGTATTTACAAACGAGAGGGGCCATATTGTTGGAGAGGACAGCGTGAAGCAGACTGATAAGCTTGAGGAGATACTTGTCAGGAAGGAAGATGTGTTGCGCGTTTTGAAAAACTTGAGGATAGACAAGTCCCCCGGGCCTGACGGGATATATCCAAGGATTCTATGGGAAGCAAGAAATGAAATTGCAGAGCCGTTGGCAATGATCTTTTTGTCCTCGCTGTCAACAGGGGGGTACCAGAGGATTGGAGAGTGGCGAATGTCGTGCCCCTGTTCAAAAAAGGGAATAGGGATAACCCTGGGAATTACAGGCCAGTTAGTCTTACTTCGGTGGTAGGCAAAGTAATGGAAAGGGTACTGAGGGATAGGATTTCTGAGCATCTGGAAAGGCATTGCTTGATTAGGGATAGTCAGCACGGATTTGTGAGGGGTAGGTCTTGCCTTACAAGTCTTATTGAATTCTTTGAGGAGGTGACCAAGCATGTGGATGAAGGTAAAGCAGTGGATGTAGTGTACATGGATTTTAGTAAGGCATTTGATAAGGTTCCCCATGGTAGGCTTATGCAGAAAGTAAGGAGGCATGGGATAGTGGGAAATTTGGCCAGTTGGATAACAAACTGGCTAACCGATAGAAGACAGAGAGTTGTGGTGGATGGCAAATATTCAGCCTGGAGCCCAGTTATCAGTGGCGTACCACAGGGATCAGTTCTGGGTCCTCTGCTGTTTGTGATTTTCATTAACGACTTGGATGAGGGAGTTGAAGGGTGGGTCAGTAAATTTGCAGATGATACGAAGATCGGTGGAGTTGTGGATAGTGAGGAGGGCTATTGTCGGCTTCAAAGAGACATAGATAGAATGCAGAGCTGGGCTGAGAAGTGGCAGATGGAGTTTAACCCGGACAAGTGTGAGGTTGTCCATTTTGGAAGGACAAATCTGAATGCGGAATACAGGGTTAATGGTAGGGTTCTTGGCAATGTGGAGGAGCAGAGAGATCTTGGGGTCTATGTTCATAGTTCTTTGAAAGTTGCCACTCAAGTGGATAGAGCTGTGAAGAAGGCCTATGGTGTGCTAGCGTTCATTAGCAGAGGGATTGAATTTAAGAGCCGTGAGGTGATGATGCAGCTGTACAAAACCTTGGTCAGGCCACATTTGGAGTACTGTGTGCAGTTCTGGTCACCTCATTTTAGGAAGGATGTGGAAGCTTTGGAAAAGGTGCAAAGGAGATTTACCAGGATGTTGCCTGGAATGGAGAGTAGGTCATACGAGGAAAGGTTGAGGGTGCTAGGCCTTTTCTCATTAGAACGGAGAAGGATGAGGGGCGACTTGATAGAGGTTTATAAGATGACCAGGGGAATAGATAGAGTAGACAGTCAGAGACTTTTTCCCCGGGTTGAACACACCATTACAAGGGGACATAAATTTAAGATAAATGGTGGAAGATATAGAGGGGATGTCAGAGGTAGGTTCTTTACCCAGAGAGTAGTGGGGGCATGGAATGCACTGCCTGTGGTAGTAGTTGAGTCGGAAAATTTATGGACCTTCAAGCGGCTATTGGATAGGTACTTGGATTAGGGTAGAATAAGGGAGTGTAGGTTAACTTCTTAAGGGCAGCACGGTAGCATTGTGGATAGCACAATTGCTTCACAGCTCCAGGGTCCCAAGTTCGATTTCGACTTGGGTCACTGTCTGTGTGGAGTCTGCACATCCTCCCCGTGACTGCGTGGGTTTCCTCCGGGTACTCCGGTTTCCTCCCACAGTCCAAAGATGTGCAGGTTGGGTGGATTGGCCATGAAAAATTGTCCAAAATTCTATGATTAACCTAGGACAAAAGTTCGGCGCAACATCGTGGGCCGAAGGGCCTGTTCTGTGCTGTATTTCTCTATATCTATATGAAGTCATGAAAAAATTTGATCGGCACTGTACACCAAAAAAAAAGGAACGTTCGAGCGGTAGGTTTTTCGCCTGCGTACACTGCAGGTAGGTGAATCGTTCGGCAGCTTCTCAACAGACTGGAGGTTAAAGGCTCCAACATGCAATTTTGCAACCTTGCAAGCGTCAATGATCGGTGATCAAATTGTGTTTGGGATTCGCAATGACAAGGTTAGGGAGAAATTGTTGAGGGAGAATGAACTCCAGCTCGACGATTCCATTAAAATTTGCCATGCTTCTGAGCTAGCTGCAAGATTGGAGAGGCAGCCAATGCCATTAGTGTTGTGACTCACCCTAAGGCAAAATGTGATCCAAGCGGCGGTGGCCATTTTAAACGAGTAACAGAAACCTCCATTTTGTGCAAGCAAAAAACATTTGCAAAGATAATGTCTCGCATTTGGAAAAATCTGTTCTAAATGCAAAGAAAAAAATTACTTTGCAAAACGATGCTTCTCGGATAACAAATTGGAAATATGATTACAGTTTTCACTTTTTTTGACTAATATTAATGATACACAATGAAATGAGCCCTATTAAATGGGGAAGAAAAGAGGTGGAGAAACTCTGAGCATGGAAGGTCACAGGTATCCTTGCAAGTTCCAGGGAAGCATTCTATTACTCCTGGCACACAAAGACTCCTTATTATTTTTTGAAACAGACCTTGCCCTTCTCTCACCACTCCGTGATTGAGATGCCAAGGTTGGCCCTGTGTAAATCTTCCAAATGTGTAACTTTAAATGCTGCTGTGGCACTGAATCAGAGAGTGCCCTTAAGAGTTAAATTAGATCTCCACCTCACACACCCATCCCGCATAGTTACCCACCAAAAATGTTGGAGTTTGATTCTCTCAACAGATTTTATTCATCACACTCATAGCTTTCTCACTGTTATTCTCCTACAGAAGAAATTGAAGATCACTAGGCTGGAGCACCTGGCCACACAGTCATAGCCACCCATTGGGGAAGAAGATGGACTGGAGACTGTCAGAACGCAAGGGCATAACCAAGGGAGAGATGGAGGTCTCCTAGAAACCTTGTGACAGAATTAGGCACATCACAGAATCACGTGGCACAGAACACCTACTCCTGTTGCCTTGATGTCAGCAGCCGCTGAATGCTAATGTTCTGCACAATGATGACTTCAAACCATTTCACTTTGTCAATTCTAATTCATGTCTTTTATCTCCCACAGGCCATTCAAACATTAAATATGAGCTGCTGCAAGAGATGGATGACAGCTCCTCAGGGGAGGTTACGGACTCTTAAAAAAAAAGCACAATCACACAGCTCACGGACACCGTCCATCAGCTCAGATACACACATTGGTGGGGCCTCCAACTCAGGTGCATGGGTTATCACATGGTTCGATGCACATCAGAAGTATGCACAGCCAGGGCGGCACAGTGACGCAGTGGTTAGCACTGCTGCCTCATGGTGCCAAGGACACGGGTTCGATCCCAGCCCAAGGTCTCTGTCTGTGTGGAGTTTGAACATTCTCCCCGTGTCTGCGTGGGCTTCACTCCCACAACCCAAAAATGTGCAGGGTAGGTGGATTAGCCACGCTAAATTGCCCCTTAATTAGAAAATTTTTAAAAAGAAATATGCAAAAAAGGTACTGTACGCAGGAAAGCAGTGAAGAATTCCTGTCAGAGGGGGAAGCATACTCCAGGTTCTGCTCACTTGGAAGGAGATGCTGAGGCACAGAGATCATCAATGAAGATAATTATTCTCGAGAGTAGTTGAAAATGTATGAGTTTCTGTCAGCATTTCTAGAGGCAATGAGTATGACTGGAGAGAGTGAATTGAGAAGGCCATCTCTGGCATGGGTGCCATGATGTCTCAAGCCTTTCCGCTAATGTCCACCTCCAGGGAAAGAATAGACACCTGCAGAGAGCATTGGATGCAGCAGGCCACTGGGACCAGGCTGGCCCACACCAATCTCTTGTATATCCAGTCTGGCATATTAAAGATGGAGGAATGCCTTGTCCATGATCTGTGTGATGGTGCTTTTCTTTCCAGAGTCCATACCTCCCCTGAGGATCGCCTAGCCCTGACCATTCGGCACCTCATTGAAGTGCAGCAAAATGTCCAGCACCTGGCTAGGGGAGGAGTGCAGGTGAACCTTGAGGTGAAAGATGGAAAAGGGGAACATGGAGGATGGAAATCCGCTCAAGCTGCTCCTCCTGCTATGGCCTTCCTTCAGAGTCACACATACTGACTCCAAACCGTGGCCAGGTCTGCCCCACCACAGCTGCAGGTGGTGCAGTCTTTCGTGATGATCTCACAAACGCAGACAGTGTTCATCATAAGCACCTGAACTGTCAGAGTAGAAGCATGTGCAGCCGGCCTCAAGCTCTGCTGAAACTACAGGAGCAACAACAAAGAGTAGGAAAAGGAAGAGAAAAACTTTAGCAATATCACTGAGGAAATCACTTTGATGTTTGAAAGTGTGTTAGATTGTCACTTTTATTTCCAGTGTTTATGCACCTATATACTTGATGTCAAATCCCCATCGACCAGCCATCCTATGTTCCTATCCCCATTATAATCTTTTTGCCTGCCAAGTGGCTATCAGCCTTGATGTAGATGGAAAGGATAGAATGGAAGGATTATTGACTGGGAAAGGCTGTGCATTTGGAGTGGGATATGTGGGGGTCTCTGGTCTTTCAGCACTGGTGTTTTAAATAACTGCACAGCCATAAATCACTGAATTATTGCCGTATGAGAACATCCCGTCTTTCTCTGAAGCTTGGTATGCAACTGCAGGAATCCTGGCCACATCAGGCTCCTACTCCTCCTCTGCAGATCCAGAATAATCACCATTGTCCTCCCCCTGGAGCTCTCGCCTCTGGCTATGGAAGGTGCAGCACCCCACTGGTTACCCTTGCTGCTGCATACCGAAGGATGCCCCCAGGACAGTCTGGGAGTCTGAGTTCCACCTTCAGCAACCCAACGGCTAACTCAATGAGCCCTCTTGCGGTTTCAGTTGTACTCGTGATCAGTGGCAGGTTTTCCTGTGAGGGGCTGGTTTAGCACACTGGGCTAAACAGCTGGCTTGTAATGCAGAACAAGGCAGCAACGTGGGTTCAATTGCCGTACCGCCCTCCCCGAACAGGCGCCGGAATGTGGCGACTAGAGGCTTTTCACAGTAACTTCATTGAAGCCTACTTGTGACAATAAGTGATTATTATATAAACAGCAGATCAGGCAGCATCGGTTTAGGGAGAAGCAAAGCTAACATTGCAAGTTCAATATGACTTCTTCAGGCCTGAAACAGGTTGACGGGGTTTATAATGTCAAGAAGGAGGAGAGTGAAAGAAGAAAAGGACAGGTCTGGGATATGGTCGGGGGCGGGAAAGAGTAACCAACAAAGTTGTTATGGAACAAAAGACCATAAGACTTAGCAACAGAAGTAGGCCATTCAGTCCATCGATCCTGCTCCGCCATTCAACAAGATCATAGCTCATCTGATATAATCCTCAGTTCCACTTTCCCCCCATATCCCCGTAACCCTTGATTCCCTTATTGATTAAAAATCGGCCTGTCTCAGCGTTGAACATACTTAATGGCTCAGCCTCTCCAGTCCTCATGCTGCTAGGTGAATTGCACATTCTGAATTCTCCCTCTGTATACCCGAACAGGTGCCGTAATGTGGCAACTAGGGGATTTCCACAGTAACTTCATTGCAGTGTTAATGTAAGCCTACTTGTGACAATAATAAAAATTATTATGAAGGAATTCCACAGATTCACCGCCCTCTGAAATTCCTCCTCACCTCGGTCTGAAATGGGCGACCCCTTACTCTGAGATTGTATGGTTTTGGCAGGGCTTTGCTGTTTTTTATACTTTTGAAATAAAGACCAACATGCCATTCGCCTTCCCTATTACCTGCAAGACTTGCATGCTAGGCTTTGGTGATTTATGATTTGTGAGGCCACCCCTCTGTGCTGCATTCTGCAGTCCCCCACCATTTAAATAATATTCAGCTCCTTTATTCTTCTTACCAAAGTGCATAACTTCATCTCTTCTTACCTTATATTCTGTCTGCCAGGTTTTTGCTCACTCACTTAAAGGGCAAGGGAAGTGGTATTGGTTGTAATAAAAAGCAATTGCCCAGAGTGAGTGCAAATCTATAGCTCTGTCCAAAAGCAAAAACATAAAAAAACAGGATTCAGACCGGCACAAGGGGAAAAAAGAATCAAAATGGTGACCATTTCATGGTCTGAAATTGTCGACCCCAGTGTTGAGTCCGGAAAGTTGTGAAGCGTCTAATCGGAAGTTGAGTTGCTGTTCCTCAAGTCTGCTCCAGTTGAACTTCACTGGAACACTGCAGCCAGCCGAGGACAGATGTGAGTATGAGAGCAAAGTGGTGAATTAACTCGTCACAAATGTCTTCAGCTACATCTTTAGAGAGGATCCCTTGTCTCCAAGGAGCCATCCGCTGGCACTGCTTGGGGGGGGGGGGGGGGGGGGGGGGGGGGTGAATATCAGTGAGAGGCTGGACTGGCGCAGGATTAGGCATCTGGGCAGGTTCTTGGATACCTTGCAAAGGCAGGCGTGCAAACCTTCCAGTGATCACGTACTAACTGGACATTGATGGATGGATCCTGCTGGTTGATCTGAGAGCACTGCAAGGCTGAAATATCTGACTGTGGGAAGTAGAAACTCTGAGGGCCCACTCATTCTGACTGGACTCATCAAAAGCAAAGTGGACGCAAGTGGCAGCCCTCATCTATTAAAAAAATAAAAACATGCATTTATATTACACCTTTCACAACCACAGGATATGACAAAGTGATTTACAGCCAATGAAGTGCGGTCATTTTGCTTGATATAATGTCAGGAATGTGACAGCTAATTTGTACGCAGCCCACTCCCAGAATAATGTACAGCTCTGTCCAAATACAAAAACATGAAACCAAAATTCAGACCAGCTCCCCTGTGAGTTGCAGCTCTGTGTTCATTCCATTTATCCTGAGTTCATGAGAGGAAACTAACTGCTGCTGCTGCTGGTGTTGCTCCAGCTGCTTCTGGTTTTGCTGCTGCTGGTGTTGCTCCTGCTGCTGGTGTTGCTCCTGCTGCTGGTGTCGCTCCTGCTGCTGGTGTCGCTCCTGCTGCTGGTGTCGCTCCTGCTGCTGGTGTCACTCCTGCTGCTGGTTCTGATCCTGCTGCTGGTCCTGATCCTGCTGCTGCTGGTGTAGCACTTGCTGCTGGTATTGCTCCTGCTGCTGGTGTCGCTCCTGCTGCTGGTGTCACTCCTGCTGCTGGTGTTGCTCCTGCTGCTGCTCCTGCTGCTGGTGTTGCTCCTGCTGCTGGTTCTGATCCTGCTGCTGGTCCTGATCCTGCTGCTGCTGGTGTAGCACTTGCTGCTGGTATTGCTCCTGCTGGTGGTGTTGCTCCTGCTGCTGGTGTCGCTCCTGCTGCTGCTCCAGCTGCTGCTGGTATTGCTGCTGCTGCTGTTGCTCCTGCTGCTCCTGCTGCTGGTGTAGCTGCTGGTGTTGCTCCTGCTGCTGGTGTCGCTCCTGCTGCTGGTGTCGCTCCTGCTGCTGGTGTTGCTCCTGCTGCTGGTGTCGCTCCTGCTGATGCTCCTGCTGCTGGTGTTGCTCCTGCTGGTGTCGCTCCTGCTGCTGGTGTCGCTCCTGCTGCTGGTGTCACTCCTGCTGCTGGTGTTGCTCCTGCTGCTGCTCCTGCTGCTGGTGTTGCTCCTGCTGCTGGTTCTGATCCTGCTGCTGGTCCTGATCCTGCTGCTGCTGGTGTAGCACTTGCTGCTGGTATTGCTCCTGCTGGTGGTGTTGCTCCTGCTGCTGGTGTCGCTCCTGCTGCTGCTCCAGCTGCTGCTGGTATTGCTGCTGCTGGTGTTGCTCCTGCTGCTGGTGTTGCTCCTGCTGCTGGTGTTGCTCCTGCTGCTGGTGTCGCTCCTGCTGCTGGTGTTGCTCCTGCTGGTGTTGCTCCTGCTGCTGGTGTCACTCCTGCTGCTGGTGCTGCTCCTGGTGTTGCTCCTGCTGCTGGTCCTGATCCTGCTGCTGCTGGTGTAGCACTTGCTGCTGGTATTGCTCCTGCTGGTGGTGTTGCTCCTGCTGCTGGTGTCGCTCCTGCTGCTGCTCCAGCTGCTGCTGGTATTGCTGCTGCTGGTATAGCTCCTGCTGCTGGTATAGCTACTGCTGCTGCTGGTAGTGCTCCTGCTGCTGCTGGTCTAGCTACTGCTGCTGCTGGTATTGTTCCTGCTGCTGCTTCTGCAGCTGCTTTTTTAAAAACTAATTTACGGGATATGGGCTTCGCTTGTTAGGCTAACATTTATTGCCCATCCCTAGTTGCCCTTCAGAGTTGCCTTTGAGAACCGCTGCAGTCCTTCAGGTGTAGGTACACCCACTGTGCTGTTAGGGAGGGAGTTCCAGGATGTTGACCCAGCGACAGTGAAGGAACGGCGATATAGTTCCAATCAGGGTGGTGAGTGACTTGGAGGGGGACCTGCAGGTGGTGGTATTCCCAGGTATCTGCTGCTCTTGTCCTTCTAGATGGTAGTGGCTGTGGGTTTGGAAGGTGCTGCCTAAGGAACCTTGGTGAGTTACTGCAGTGCATCTTGTAGATGGTACACACGGCTGCCACTGTTCATCGCTGGTGGAGGGTTTGAATGTTTGTGGAAGGAGGAGCAATTAAGCGAGCTGCTTTGTCCCAGATGGTGTCAAGTTTCTTGAGTGTTGTTGGAGCTGCACTCATCCAGGCAAGTGGAGAGTATTCCATTACACCCCTGACTTGTGCCTTGTAGATGGTGGACAGGCTTTGGGGGAGTCGGGAGGTGAACTGCTCCTGCTGCTGGTGTTGCTCCTGCTGCTGGTGTAGCACTTGCTGCTGGTATTGCTCCTGCTGCTGGTGCTGCTCCTGCTGCTGCTGTTGCTGCTGCTGCTGGTGTTGCTCCTGCTGCTGATGTTGCTCCTGCTGCTGGTGTAGCTCCTGCTGCTGCTGTTGCTCCTGCTGCTGCTGTTGCTCCTGCTGCTGGTGTTGCTCCTGCTGGTGTTGCTCCAGCTGCTGCTGTTGCTCCTGCTGCTGTTGCTCCTGCTGGTGTTGCTCCAGCTGCTGCTGTTGCTCCTGCTGCTGGTGTTGCTCCTGCTGCTGCTGTTGCTCCTGCTACTGGTGCTGCTCCTGCTGCTGGTGTAGCTGCTGCTGCTGGTGTAGCACTTGCTGCTGGTATTGCTCCTGCTGCTGGTGTTGCTCCTGCTGCTGGTGCTGCTCCTGCTGCTGCTGTTGCTCCTGCTGCTGCTGTTGCTCCTGCTGCTGGTGTTGCTCCTGCTGCTGCTGTTGCTCCTGCTGCTGGTGCTGCTCCTGCTGCTGGTGTAGCTGCTGCTGCTGCTCCTGCTGCTGGTGCTGCTCCTGCTGCTGGTGTAGCTGCTGCTGCTGCTCCTGCTGCTGGTGCTGCTCCTGCTGCTGCTGTTTCTCCTGCTGCTGGTGCTGCTCCTGCTGCTCCTGCTGCTGGTGTAGCTGCTGCTGCTGCTCCTGCTGCTGGTGCTGCTCCTGCTGCTGCTGTTTCTCCTGCTGCTGGTGCTGCTCCTGCTGCTGCTGTTTCTCCTGCTGCTGGTGCTGCTCCTGCTGCTGCTGTTTCTCCTGCTGCTGGTGTAGCTGCTGCTCCTGCTGCTGCTGTTGCTCCTGCTGCTGTTGCTCCTGCTGCTGCTGTCGCTCTTGCTGCTACTGCTGCTGGTGTAGCTGCTGCTGTCGCTCCTGCTGCTGGTGCTGCTCCTGCTGCTGGTATTGCTGCTGCTCCTGCTGCTGGCGTCGCTCCTGCTGCTGGTGTTGCTCCTGCTGCTGGTGTAGCTGCTGCTGTCGCTCCTGCTGCTGGTGCTGCTCCTGCTGCTAGTGTAGCTGCTGCTCCTGCTGCTGGCGTCGCTCCTGCTGCTGGTGTTGCTCCTGCTGCTGGTATTGCTGCTGCTGTTGCTCCTGCTGCTGTTGCTCCTGCTGCTGGTGCTGCTCCTGCTGCTGCTGTTGCTCCTGCTGCGGGTGTAGCTGCTGTTGTTGCTCCTGCTGCTGCTGGTGTAGCTGCTGCTGTTGCTCCTGCTGCTGGTGCTGCTCCTGCTGCTGCTGGTGTAGCTGCTGCTGTTGCTCCTGCTGCTGATGTTGCTGCTCCTGCTGCTGGTGTTGCTTCTGCTGTTGCTCCTGCTGCTGGTGTTGCTGCTGGTGTTCCTCCTGCTGCTGATTGTGTTTCTCAGAATAGTTCGAAGATGGAGCTACATTTCAGCTTTCTCTGCATAAACATGTGTGAATTCTTCTTCTTCATTTACCTCACACCCTCCTGTTCCCTCAATCTTCTTTTGACAATTTTCACCATTTTCAGATTACTGCGACCCCATCATTCACCCCATCACAATGGTATCCTAATCTACCTTTGTGCCTGTCTTGTGTCCCAGAGCCAGCTGTGCTTTGAACTGGTCATAATAACTATTTATTGAGCCAGTGGGAGCTGTGGGACTGAGGGAGTTAACAACATTGTTGGCAGCATTTCAAGAAATTATCATATACCATTGAGTTTGGCTTGCTGCCTCTTTGCAGATTTATTCTTTTGAACTAAAATAACTGAGCACAGATAAAAGGAATAGTTACCATAGTAGCAGAGCTGTTTTATGGTGTGCTGAATGGGCTTTGAATAGGAAACTGATCATCTTTCATACCTGCAACAAAAATGTCTGTTGTCTCACTCTTTGTATGGAAGGAGAGTATAACTAGCACATAATAATTAGGCAGGCTAGATTGCAGATACAGATTTGATAGTCTTCCAACCACTAAAGAACCTGATCATGTCTGATTCGCAATTATTGCTTCCATGTAACAAATAAAGCTCAATGTGCAGAAGGTTTTAAGTAAAAAAAAAGATATGCAAATATTATTAACCGAAATGTAAAACCATTCATTTTGTTTTGGTATGTGATAAATAAATGCAGTTAGATAAGAGAATCCTCGATCTGTTTGCATTGTTTTTGGGAGCTGGGCTTGGGATCTGCGACCTGCCATTGCTGGTTCAACATGAGATGGGCAGGACAGAAAATTGGTGCATCTTCCTCATCTTCATGATAGAAGCATAGCCATGCTTCCACACTGAGCTAATCTCTTTAGCAGTGTGATGGACTCTACATAACGCGGCAGACCAAGTAACCTTGTGAAAAAGTAACACATTTTTAAAAGCACAATTGCCATAACAGGGAAGTTACAGCAATGGATTATTGGCGCCTGGATAATCACATTGAAACAGTCGGAGAAGGAGGTTGGCACCACACACCAAGAGAAGTGCTCCTTAATTTGTTGGCTGGGACTTTCCATCCCGGGCGATGCACAGGCCCCAGAGCACCGCACGTGCGCAGGTCCATCACTTTCGATCTCACTAATAGCCTCACTTCGGTCATCAAGCTGAGTAAATGCACATCAGGCTCCTCGTCCACCACACCAGCCACCTCTCACGCTGCCCAATGCATGACACGCCCATCATTCACCTAGCAGTACACCCTGACACTTGGGCTTGAACCCTAATGTCCCATTCCAAGATTTGAGCACAAAAGAAATCAAGGCTGACACACCATTACTGAAGGAGTGCTTCACTGTCAGGAGTGCAGTCTTTTGGATGAGATGTTAAACCGAGGCCTCATCTGCTTGTGAGGATGGGTGTAAAATGTCCCATGGCACTATTTTGAAGGACAGCAGGGGAGGTATCCCCAGTATCCTGGTCAATATTCATCTCTTCATCAAAATCACAAAAGAAACAGACCATTTGATCATTATTACATCGTTGTATGCGGGAGCTTACATATTAACAAGGAGCAGGAGTAGGCCATTCCACCCTGGAGCCTGCTTCACCATTTAATAAGATCATGGCTGATCTGATGGTAACCTCAAATCTGCAGCCCCCTACCTCCGATAACCTATCACCCCCTTACTTACCAAGAATCTATCCACCTCCACCTTAAAAACATTCATAGACTCGACTCCCACCATCCTTTCAGGAAGAGCGTTCCAAAGACTCACAACCCTCGGAGAGAAATAATTTCACCTCATCTCCATTTTAAATGGGCGACCCCTAATTTTTAAACAGTGACCCCTAGTTCTAGATTCTCCCACAAGAGGAAACATCCTCTCCGCATCCACCCTGTCAAGGCTCCTCAGGGTCTTCCTTGTTTCAATAAAGTTGTCTTTTATTCTTCTAAACTCCAGTGGATACAAGTCAAGCCTATCCAACCTTTCCTCATAAGACAACCTACCCATTCTATGTCATGGTCTGGTAAACCTCCTCTAAACTGCTTACAATGCATTTACATCCTTCCTCAAGGAAGGTGCCCAACACTGTACACAGTGCTCCAGATGTGGTTTCACTAGTGCCCTGTATAACTGAAGGGCAACCTCCCTACTTTTGTATTCAATTCCCTTTGCAATAAATGATAATATCCTATTAGCTTTCCGAATGACTTGCTGTACCTGTATATGTTTATACCTATATGTCTTTTGTGATTCTTGCACGAGGATACCCAGATCCCGCTGCACCCTCAGAGCTCTGCAATCTCTCACCATTTAGATAATATGCTTCTTTTCCCTGCCAAAATGGACAATTTCACATTTTATCACACTATACAGGTTGAGCATCCCTTATCCAAAATTTCAAAAATTGAAACATTTCCGAAATCTGCACTTTTTTTCGAGCGCCGACGTGACGTCATAAGTGGGAAATCCCACAAGGCTCTAGGAAGGTTCCCGGGCAATGCGTAGGTCCCAGAGCACTGAACCTGCACAGGTCCCAAAGTGCCACACATACACACGTCCAAACGCGCTGCACATGCACACGTCCCAACATGCTGCACATGCACAAGTCCCAACACACCGGATATGCGTAAGTCCCAAAGTGGCGCACACTCGCAGGTCCCAATCTGCCACACGTACCCACGCCCCAACGCGCTGCATATGCACAGGTCCCAACATGCCATACATACGCAGGTTCCCAATGTGCCGCACATGCACAGGTGCCAAGGCACAGCACATGAATAAGTCCCAACACAGCGCACATGCACAGGTCCCAACGTGCCACACATGCACAGGCCCTAACATGCCGCACATGCACAGGTCCCAACGTGCTGCACATGCACAGGTCCTAACATACCGCACATGCACAAGTCCCAGTGCGTAGCATATATGCAGGTCCTGGGAACAGGCCGTTGCGCCCCCTCGAAAATTATATTCTAAAATCCGAAAAATTCTGAAATCCAATACACACGCAGTCCCAAAGATTTTGGATAAGGGATGCTCAACCTGTACTTAATTTGCCAAATCTTGCCCACTCATTTAAGCTAGCTATATATTTTTGTGGCCTCTTTATGTCCACATCACACTTTACTTTCGTCGCTATCTTTGTGTCATCAGCAAATTTGGCAAACATCCCTTCATCCAAGTCATTTATAGAATTTGTAAATAGTTGAGGTCCCTATGGCACACCACTCATTACATCTTGCCAACCAGAAAAGGCCCATTTATGCCTACTCTTTGCTTTGCCAGGGTGCCAGTACCAGGGCACCACCCTGTCCAAAAGGCATGCAGCTGGGGCCTCCGATCCCCTTGGAGAGATCCCTACGTGCCTTTCAGCTTGGTCCCCATTTATGGCATCCAGTGCTAAACAGCACTCGCTCGAGGTGTCTGAGACGAAGAGATTTAATCCCAAAGCCTCAGGTACCTTGGGAATCTCCACATTAGAGTGAGGCTCACTGCCTTGCTCTAAAATACAGATTTGCCAAATTTTGGGAGGGGATTCACCTCGCAACGCCTTGCGAGATTGCACTGAATCTCGGGTGTTGGGAGCCGGGTAGATCCCGGGGGCAGGGTCTACTGGCTTTCATTGGCCACACTGCACCGCAGCGAGCTGATTTTCAGACGCAGAATGGCATAGAATCGTGCCCAATGTGTCATTTCAGCCGGGTTTTACTTGGAGTTTCTCCCCGCTCTGTCAGCAAGTTCCCTACTGCTATCTAACCACGTGAGCCTTCAGGAGTTTTTCACCGGGCTAGCCCACACTTAGAACTATTTTCATCACTGGGGAGTTGAACTTGCTAGCTCAGAGATCAGGCCACCATTTTGAAAGGGTTCCCTGATCTGTAAGTGGGCTTGAGGGACCCCCACAACCCCACCCATGTGCAATGTTGCCCCCCCCCCCCCCACATACATTGGCACGACCCCACATGCCCCAAGTCATGACACCCGCTATGGGGTCGCTGAGGCCGCACCCATCCAGGCTTTCCGACACACCCTTTCAGGCTCCCACGCCTTCCAGGACCCCCACCCTTCACTACCTCCAACCTTCTGGAGGCCCCTTCATACCCGCGCTGCCTGCTCTCCCGACTTAATACCCCCTCTCCACCCTAATTTCATGGGCATAGCCCCCCTCAGGGCCTTGACCCTTGGACATACTACACTGGCAGATCGTCACACTGACATTCCCAACCTGGCACCCTGGCAGTGTTCCTGCCGGCTTTGCAGTGCCACCCGGGCAGTGCCAAGTTGCCCACAATCAAGGAGTAGGGCCAGGGGGCCACTCTGCTTTGTCCCTGACCATCCATCAGCCTCCGAAGGCCCGGAAGACTGCCCTGGTGCTGTTCTCTCTGGTCCAAGTTTGTGTGGACCAGTATTACATAGAACATAGAGAAATACAGCACAGAACAGGCCCTTCGGCCCACGATGTTGTGCCGAACTTTTGCCCTAGGTTAATCATAGATCATAGAATTTTGGACACTAAGGGCAATTTATCATGGCCAATCCACCCAACCTGCACATCTTTGGACTGTGGGAGGAAAGCTGAGCACCCAGAGGAAACCCACGCAGACACGGGGAGGATGTGCCGACTCCACACAGACAGTGACTCAAGCCGAAATCGACTTGGGACCCGAGAGCTGTAAAGCAATTATGCTATCCACAATGCTACCGTGCTGCCCTTAAGAAGAAATTAATCTACACTCCATTATTCTACCATAAACCTTGTGCCTGTCCAATAGCCGCTTGAAGGTCCCTAAAGTTTATGACTCAACTACTTCCACAGGCAGTGCATTCCATGCTCCGACTACTCTCTGGGTAAAGAACCTACCTCTGACATTGAATGGCATCTGGCTGGGGTCTCCCTGGGGAGGTCAATGCAAGCAGGACACTGATAGATCCCGGGTCAGCATGTCTAAGCGGGTTTTAAAGCTACTTAGGCATGCAAGGCTGGTCCCACCCATTGTAGGTGGGCTCTTGATCGTGATGCATCGCAAGACCTATGTAGATCTCAAGAGGTGCGCTGGCTGTCGGGAAGCCTGCGAGTGGCCTCTCCTGGCATCTACTGGCCGCATCGCACTCCCGTTCGGGCACAAGGTAGATAACACCCTTCGTCACCCAAATGGAGGATTTCATCCATCATAGAACATAGAACATAGAACATAGAACAGTACAGCACAGAACAGGCCCTTCGGCCCTCAATGTTGTGCCGAGCCATGATCACCCTACTCAAACCCACGTATCCACCCTATACCCGTAACCCAACACCCCCCTAATTAACCTTATTTTTTAGGACACTACGGGCAATTTAGCATGGCCAATCCACCTAACCCGCACATCTTTGGACTGTGGGAGGAAACCGGAGCACCCGGAGGAAACCCACGCACACAGGGGGAGGACGTGCAGACTCCACACAGACAGTGACCCAGCCGGGAATCGAACCTGGGACCCCGGAGCTGTGAAGCATTTATGCTAACCACCATGCTACCCTGTAACCTTTCTACTTCCCATGGGTTGTTGGTCTGCCCCTTTGATTTTTCTTACTCATTAGAATATATTTATCCTGTGCATTCTGAAATATCCTCTCAAATGTTTGCCACTGTGTCTCGATTGTCCTGTCCCTTAGCCAATTCAGTTTAGCCAACTCGGCTTTCATGCCCTCATCATTGCCCTTGTTTAAATTTTAAAACATTAGGGTCAATTCTCCGGCTGCGTTGTGCCCGACACAAATCCTGCTACCCCAAAGCGGCAGGTGCAAAAGTGTTTCCGATTCTGCTGGCCCGTTCCAGCTGGCATGATCAGGATCTCTTCCCGCCAGGGCGAAAAACTGATCACGGCTAATTTGCACTCCTTTTATTCTCATTTGTGAGGTTAAAGCTGAATGCAGCAGCCTCCTGATAGTCTTCTGCCCCGCCCCAAGTGGGAAGACACCCCGGCACAAATTACTAGTGGTCCTTCAAAGCTGGGACCAGGCATAATGGACCCTGAGGGGGAGCAAGCTCTCCACTTACCTATAGGATGCACAAGGGCATAGCAGCCACTGCCCCGATGCCATGTCAGTGGGGGAGGGGTGAGTCCTTCAAGGGAGCTGGGGGTTGGGGGTTTTGGTTGGGCTGGAGAGCATCAGGTCAGGGCGTCCCCTGGGGTGGAGTACTTCAAGGGAGCTGGGGGTGGGGGGGAGGGTGCTTTGGCTGGGCTGGCTGGCATCAGGTCAGGGCCTCCCCTTGGATGGAGTACTTCAAGGGAGCTGGGGATTGTGGGAGGGGGGGTTTGGCTGGCCTGGAGGGCATCAGGTCAGGGCCTCCCTTGGGATGGAAGTCGCTTTGGGTTTGTGAAGCCTGCTTCCTTTCATGTTTAACACCCCATAACAGGGCAGAGCACAGTTGCAGCCTGTCTGTCTGTCTTCAAATCCTCTCACAGGACAGAGCCATTCTGCAGCTTGTCGCTTGGAGAAGTATTTTGCTCCTCTTGAAGTTTCATTCGGCTCTATGGTTTCAGTGTTTCATTATGATGGGGGTGTACTACAGGCCTCCCAACAGCCTATGGAAAGTTGAAGAAGAAATATGTAAGCAGATTTTGGATAGATCTAGAAATAATAGGGTTGCTGTTGTGGGGCCTTCAATTTTCCTCATATTGACTGGAAATCCCTTAGGGCTCGGGGTCTGGATGGTGAGGAATTTGTTAAGTGTGTCCAGGAAGTTTTTTTGGAACAATATGTGGATAATCCGATTAGAGAGGGGGCTATATTGGACCTGGGACTAGGGAATGAGCCTGGACAGGCCTTCAATTCCGAAGCTTTCGGATACTCATGGAAAAGGACAAGTGTTGTCCGAGGGTTAAGGTGTTAAATTAGGATAAGGCTAACTACAACCAGATTAGTCAGGATTTGGAGGCTGTTGTTTGGAAGAGGCTGTTTGAGGGTAAATCCACATTTGGCATGTGGGAGTCTTTTAAGGAGCAGTTGATGGGAGTATAGGACAGACATGTGCCGATGAAAAGGAAAGACAGGAAAGGCAGGATTCAGGAACCGTGGATGACCAGCAAAATTGCGAGTCTAGTAAAAAAGAAAAAGGATGTATATGTGAGGTCTAGGCAACTAAAACCAGATGAAGCACTTGAAAAATACAAGGAAAGTAGAAAAGAGCTCAAGTAGGGAGTTAGGAGGGCAAAAAGGGGTCACAAAATGTCCTTGGCAGACAGGATTAAGGAGAATCCCAAGGCATTGTATACGTATATTAGGAACAAGCGGGTAGCTAGAGAAAGTTGGTCCACTCAAGAAAAAAGGAGGGAAATTATGCATAGAGCCAAAGGAAGTAGGTGAGATCCTCAATGAGCATTTTGGATTGGTATTCACAAAGGAGAGGGACACATTGATTGGCGGTGTCTCAGTGGGAAATGTAAATACTTTAGAACAGGTCGTTATTAGGAAGGAAGTGTTAGGTGTGTTAAAAAGCATTAAGGTAGACAAACCCCCAGGGCCAGGTGGCATCTATCCCAGATTACTGAAGGAGACAGGATGAAATCGCTGGGCCTCTAACAGAAATCTTTGTTTCTGCGTTGGCCACAGGTGAGATCCCAGAGGATTGGAGGCTAGCCAATGTTGTCCCATTGTTTAAGAAGGGTAACAAGGATAACCCGGGTAAATATAGGCCAGTGCACTTGAGGTCAGTGACAGTGAAATTGTTGGAAAAGATTTTCAGAGATAGGGGGCTGGATTCTCCGACCCGCCACATATCTATTTCACCCTGCTGGCGGGATGCTCCATTACGCCGGCCGGTCAATGGGTTTCCCATTGTGGGACAGTCCCATGCTGTCGGGAATCCCCCAGGATGCCAGCAAGATGGTGCATCCCACCGACGGAGAATCCAGACCAGGATCTATGCAAATTTGGAAGTGAATGGTCTTATTAGTGACAGACAGCATGGTTTTGCACGAGGGAGGTCATGTCTCACTAATTTAATTGAGTTTTTTGAAGAGATGACAAAAATGATTGATGAGGTACGGGCTGTGGATGTTTTTAGGAAAGCATTTGGCTAGGCCTCTCATGGCAGGCTGGTGCAAAAGATTAAATCACAGAGGGTCAGGGGTGAGCTAGCTAGATGGATTCAGAACTGGCTTGGCCATAGAAGACAGAGGATAGCAGTCTGACTACTGCCCACGGAGCGCTTTCCACCGTCCACCTGTCTGATCGCTTCATGTGAGCTGGCCATTCCATCGCATGGTGCCATTGAATCCCTGGGGTGGCAGAGGTGGGGACGGTGGTGGTGTTGGTGTGACGGGGGGGGGGGGGGGGGGGGGGGTGGTCGGCAGGGGAGGGGACACCGGAGCGGTAAGCATGACTGAACTGCGGCTCCTGGGCAAAGTGCACCCACCACCTGCACATCTTGACCAATGACCGAATCTTTCACCCACATGGCCTCCACCGTCGATGCCATCCGTGTGGTGTTGGCCTGGTTGGCACGCAGGCTCGGCACACCATCTTGCTCCTGCACATGGTTGGACTGTCTAACGTAGTGTTGGTGAGTGTGGGGATGATGTGGGTGTGAACAAAGAACAAAGAAAAGTACAGCACAGAAACAGGCCCTTTGGCCCTCCACGCCTGTGCCGACCACGCTGCCTAAACTAAAATCTTCTGCACTTCCTGGGTCCGTATCCCTCTACTCCCATCCTAATCATGTATTTGTCAAGATGCCCATTAAATGTCACTATCGTCCCTGCTTCCACCACGTCCTCCGGCAGCGTGTTCCAGGCACCCACTACCCTCTGTGCAAAAAACTTGCCTCTTACATCTCCTCTGAACCTTGCCCCTTGCACCTTAAACCTATGCCCCCTAGTAATTGAACCCCCCTACCCTGGGAAAAAGCCTCTGACTATCCACTCTGTCTATGCCCCTCATAATTTTGTAGACCTCTATCAGATCGCCCCTCAACCTCCGTCGTTCCAGTGAGAACAAACCGAGTTTATTCAACCGCTCCTCGCAGCAATGCCCTCCATACCAGGCAACATCCTGGTAAATCTCTTCTGCACCCTCTCTAAAGCCTCCACATCCTTCTGGTAGTGTGGCGACCAGAATGGAACACTATACTCCAAGTGTGGCCTAACTAAGGTTCTATACAGCTGCAACATGACTTGCCAATTCTTACACTCAATGCCCCAGCAATTGAAGGCAAGCATGCCGTATGCCTTCTTGACTACCTTCTCCACCTGTGTTGCCCCTTTCAGTGACCTGTGGATCTGTACACCTAGATCTCTCTGACTGTCAATACTCTTGAGGGTTCTACCATTCATTGTACATTCCCTACCTGCATTAGACCTTCCAAAATGCATTACCACACATTTGTCCGGATTAAACTCCATCTGCCATGTCTCTGCCCAAGTCTCCAAACGATCTAAATCCTGCTGTATCCTCTGACAGTCCTCATCGCTATCCGCAATTCCACCAACCTTTGTGTCGTCTGCAAACTTACTAATCAGACCAGTTACATTTTCCTCCAAGTCATTTATATATACTACGAACAGCAAAGGTCCCAGCACTGATCCCTGCAGAACACCACTGGTCACAGCCCTCCAATTAGAAAAGCACCCTTCCATTGCTACTCTCTGCCTTCTATGGCCTAGCCAGTTCTGTATCCATCTTGCCAGCTCACCCTGATCCCGTGTGACTTCACCTTTTGTACAAGTCTACCATGAGGGACCTTGTCAAAGGCCTTACTGAAGTCCATACGGTGTGGGTTGTGGGGAGGGGTGCTGACACATGTGCCATGGAGAACCGCAACTCAGCGTGGTCTCATTTCCTCGCCTGGTGCCGACCTCCGCCCCAGCGGCTGTCCTTTCTTTGGGTTCACTGACCGTGTCCAGTACCCGGTGTTCCGCTGCGGTGAGGAGCAGCAGGTCCAGCGGACCCCCTCCAGTCTTATTCCTCTCTCGGGGATTGTGCGCGACCTTCTCTTGGCAGGGGGGAAACAGAAAGGCCAAACGTGCCCAAAACTGGACTTTAACATTGATCTACTGAATCGTGCCCATAGTTTCAATTCCAGATAGTGTGTAACTTGGAAGGGAACATCCAATGCACCTGCTTCCCTTGTTCTTCTCGGTGACGTTGGTACAAATTTGGAAGATGGTGTTGAAGGAGGTGCGGAGAGTTGCTGTGCTGCGTCTTGTCAATGGTGCACACTGCTGACGCCGCGCACTGTTAAAGTTAATCTTTAACGTGATGGATGAGCTGCTGATCAAGCAGGCTACTTTGTCTTGGAGCGTGTCAAGCTCCTTGAGTCTTGTTAGAGCTCACTCACCCAGACAAGTGGCGCGAATGCTATCACACTCCTGACTTGTGCCTTGTGGATGGCGGACAGGCTTTATGGAGTCAGCTAGTGTATTACTCCACAGAATTCCCTGACCCGCTCTTGTAGCCACAGTATTTATATGTCTGGTCCACTGAAGACTCTGGTTAATGCCGATCACAAGGATTTTGATGGAAGGAATTCAGCTATGGTAATGCCATTGAATGTTAATGGGAGCTGGCGAGATTTTCCTTTTTCGGAGATGGTCATTGGCTGGTAATTGTGTGATACATTTGTTATTTACTCCATAGTGGCACAGTAGCACAATAGTTAACACTGTTGCTTCACAGCACCAGGGTCCTAGATTCGATTCCCAGCTTGGGTCACTGTCCGTGTGGAGTCTGCACCTTCTCCCCGTGTCTGTGTGGGTTTCCTCCGGGTGCTCCGGTTTCCTCCCACAAGTCCTGAAAGATGTGCGTGTTAGGTGAATTGAACATTCTGAATTCTCCCTCTAAGTACCCGAACAGGTGCCGGACTGTGACAACCAGGGGCTTTTCACAGTAACTTCATTGCAGTCTTGTGTTAATGTAAGCCTACTTGTGACACTAATAAAGATCAGTATTATAAGCCCAAGTCCGAATAATGTCCAGGTCATGCTGCATATAAAAATGGATTTTATAAGATCATTATAAGATAAGTTGCCACTGGAACTGACCAACGTGCTTTCAGCAGTGAACATCTCTATTTCTGACATTATGAAGCAGTGAAGGTCCTCGATTAAGCGGTTGAAGATGGTTGGGCCTAGAACCTGGCTGATCTCCAAAACGTTGACCAGCTGTGTAACTTTTCTTTTGTAACTTTGATGAACATTGGGCATCAACAAGGTTTTCCAAGTACAAGGGATCATTTCCTCTACCTTTGTAGCCATGGGTGCAGCTCTGCAACTTAATCAACTGGAAATGTGGCCTCTGGATGAATCAGTGCCCAATCATGTATGTGAATGTTTGCTATTCAAATACTTGCTATAACCCCTTTATACTGAAGTAGATCACCCCTAATCTGAAAGGCCACTGTCTCAATATCTCCTTGGGCATTGGACTTACCCACTGCAGAGTAAATCCAATGTTGTAAGGGAAACCTGTGGTTTTGGAACACAGGGTGATTCCTTCTGTCCTCAAATCAGCATCTCCGTGGTCACCAGACTATTTTGTGGTCACCAGAATTCTGTCAAAGCAATTAGTGTTCTGGGACTGCATTTCAGTGAAAATGGAGGCATTGCTGGACCTCATTCTTGGAAATGAGACGGTCCAAGTGGATCAAGTCTCAGTGGGGACACATTTAGAGGATAGTGATCATTGTGTCATAAGGTTTTAGTTGGCTGTGGAAAAGGACAAGGCGCAACCCAGAGTAAGAATAATTAATTTGGGGAAGGCAAATGTCAATGGAGATCAAATCTGGCACAGGTAAATTTGAATGAAAGATCGGCAGGTCAAAACTGGAATCAAACAATGGGCTGTCTTTAAAGAGGAGTTAGTACGAGTACATTCAAGGTATATTTCCACAAGTGGGAAACAAATGTAGAGCTCCCAAATGACAAAAGAGATGGAGAGTAAGACTGAGCACATAAAGGGTGCTTATGACTTAGTCAGGTAGATGATACAATTTAGAATCAGGTTCAATATAGAAAGGTCACAAAGGAATTGAAAAAACAAGTATGCACCGCAAAGAGAGAGTATGAGAAGAGACTAGCAGCTAACATAAAAAAGTGGTAAATGGAGGCAGGGGGTGCATTATGATTAAATTGAGCAGGGGCAATGGCAGGCAGGCTGCCAATCCAACCCGGGGAGCTGTAAAATCCAGCCCATTATCTCTGTGCATATGTTCAATGCTTTAGGAAAACTTTCTTATAGAAATGCTGGACATCTGAGATCTGGGTCCCAAGGTTGTTAAGCCAAGATCTAACCTGCACATCTTTGGACTGTGGGAGGAAACTGGAGTACCCGGAGAAACCTACGCAACATGGGGAGAAAATGCACAGACAGGCATCCAAGGTCGGATTCCCTGGCGTTATGAGGCAGCAGTGCTAACCACTGTGCTCCAACAAAACTGGCCAAAGAGCCTGAAATCTCAGTCGTAAACTTCAGACATGTTTCTCCTGGTTTTGACATGGCTGACTTTCCCCCTTTTTCAGCTAACATGGCAATTGCACCCTGCAACTCTACAACCCGCCAACATCTGCAACCCCCCTCCCCCCCCCCCCCCCCACAACCCCCTCACCCTCTCCAAATCTCTTACCCACCATCTCATAAGCCCATAAACCACAAGATATTGGAGCAGAATTAGGCCATTCGGCCCATCGAGTCTGCTCCACCCATTCATGGTGAGCTCCTAGTACTGACAGCGCCGGAACTCATCCTGTTATCTAATAATGAGCCTGAGAAAAGGAAATAGAATGGGCTCAGAAATAGGTTTCACTGATGGCTGGGAATTTCTCCCCAATACACTTCGGCCAAGACTATCACTAAGAAGAAAAATCGAGGCCACTTTCCCTCAATTCCTCACCTTGTTTTTCCTCTGCTTTTACTGCTTTAAAATTAAATTGCTCTATTTTGCCTTTTAAAGACCTTCATCCGGTTGGAGAGCTTACATTCATCACTGTGTCATTTTAAATGTTTAAGGGATCTAATTTTGTCTTTGTGCACTGACTATGTTAAATGACTTAATTATAACTCTTGCTTCTTTAGTAGTCGGTTTCATGCAAGTTCAACCTTTGAGGTTTGATGCACTGGTACTAATGCAGAACGGAATAATTACACTAATCACACTTATTGCAAAGTTTTTTAAATTACGTTTCAGCCATCTCTTCTGGCATAGGTGGGCTACAAATAGCCTGACGTTAATAAGTCCAACTGTGGGGTGAGCGAATTTGGAACGCAAAAGCGAAAGAAAGGCGCGTCAAGATTGGGTTCACCAACAATTGGTTGCAATTTGCAGTTCACAGCAAGAAAAAAGAAATGTCTTTTCGGGATTTGTAGGTTGTCCAGCAACTTAGCAGTCGGTCTGCTAAATATGGGAATCAATCATCACTTGGGCCAATACTGTGTCATGCCACAACCGTACATGAAACAAATAAGAAAGAACAAGCCCAGATCATAGAAGAGATGGACCTGTGTTTGCCCCTTCTCCCACCCATCATATCCTTGTCCATCACCCCAACGTTGTTTCCAATGTATTTTGAATAATCCCCTAGGTTATACAATACAGAATCAACAACGGTTAAACATGAATTAACACGGAAATTGTGGTTAATTATAAACTATAAATTACACATTAAATGGCAGATAGGCTAAGACAGATTTTACAACTGGGTTCTGCAGTTCACCCACTGTTCACGCCATTCAACTCAGTCACAAAGTTCTTCACAGCTGCGATTTCCTTACAGATAATTTCAGCTCCTCCTCTATAGCCTGATCTCCAAACAACTGCAGAGAATGCCTGATCCCAGTTCCACCGCATGGCCTACACCAAAAATGGCACACGTCTGCAGAGCCTCCTCAGCTCTGTCTGGATGTTGCCGATCCACCAAAGATATCGTCAAGTCACAGAAAGAGCCACAGCACCTACTGGGCCTAGACTCTTCGTCTGTTCGCCTGTACGGCATCACTGGACTCATAAACCACTCCCTAGATGGTGTGGTGTCCCTTTATACAGTCTGCCCAGAAATGTTGGCTTCTGAATCTCAGTTGCAATTTCTGTTTCCTTAGAAATGAGAGTCAGCCTCCTATCTTTGTTTTATTTTTTTCTGTTTCCTTTTTTAATTTCCTTTTTCAGTCAGGGGGAGGATTTTCCATTGCCCCATGTTGGTGATGGGGTTCCCAATCTAGTAAAGAATGGAGTGTCAGACACCAATCCCGTTCCAATGTTCCTGTCCCCAGCCGCTGGCCGTTGCAAGCTACATGCTTCATGCCAGTGGGAGGATGCAAATTAATGATTTCCATCTGATTAACAGGCTGGAAGCCTGTACCCACCCCCACAGTGGGAAATCCTCCCAGAGGGCATTGGTGAAGTATTCCCAAGTGTGGCCCTGATGCGGTGGACCCCGCGATGGGCCAAGGGGGGTCAGCGCATAACTGAGGTGCCCCCCAATGTCCATTGAAAGACCTCCTTCACCCCATAACACAAATCCTGCCAACCCCCACCCAGTCTCCCTACTGGCCCCCACCAGCCCCATCATTACCCTCCCCATTAGACCATCAGAACCCACACCAGAGACCCCCAGCAGACCCACCAACAGAGTCCCCATCAGAGACCTCCAACAGCGACCCCATCAGGGACCCCTGCCTGAAAGCTAAAGAGCAGTCCAGGCAGTGTAGTGAAAAGTCATGGCATTTTTACAGACCCTTCCCTAACATCTGCTGCCTCAAACAAAAGTGTTTAAAGCAGCAGTTGTTACAAGTGTCAGAAGCTTCCTCAAAAGTACACTACACTTCAAAGGACTTCAAATCCCTTGACAGTGTTTGAAATGCAAATCTTCCATTCAATTCTAAATAGCAATACATTGCATTAGCTAGTGAGTGACAATTTTATTACTCGAGAGTCAGCTGACTGGTGCATTGTTGACCTATCTTTCCCTTCATGTTTTAATGCATTATCCTGCACTAGTGCGAACCACAATATTTCTCATTACTATTGCTGTGATTGACAGTTCCTCATATCAAAAGCAGCTATGTGCTTTCTGCTATGAAAAAGAGAAAGCACTTGGGAATCTCTGATGGAGGGTCTCTGATGGGGGGTCTGATGGTGGAGCTGGAGGGGACAATGGGGGGGTTCAAATCACCCTCATGCATGTGTGCTGTGGGGGTGACCCATTATTCCTGTGATGGGGATGGGGGAGGATGCCCTGACTTGTCAGTTGGCGGAGGGGCAGGATTTGCATTGTAGCGGGGGAGGGGCATCGACACCCTGCATCAGTATCAGCTGTCTGCACAAAATGGTGGCCCGATACTGGGATTCCGACGGAGTCCAGCGAGCTCTCCTCCATGCTTACGTTAGCATGGTAAGGGAGAGGGAATTGCACTTGGGAGCCACTCCTAGCGGCAGCAGATACCAGAAGCGAGTCTCCACTGGTAGGAGCACCAGTCTCCAGAACAGAGAATCCACCCAGAGTCTACTTTAACAACACAAGCTGGGCAAACACAAATTCCATTACTGTATATTGTATTATTTATGTGTGCTTGTGTAAAGGACAATAACCTATGTTGCAAAATAAGCATCTGATTTGTCATTATTTTACATAACTACAAATTATTAAGTATTTGCCTTATACTCGTGTGAGTCCAAAAAGGTAGCACCTGAGATATCTGACTCGATCGTCTAAACTATGTTCTCAGCTTGACTATGGTGATGCAAGTGCAGAACAGACAATGAAAATATTGCAAAACAGCGACAAATTGAATTTATATAACTGTGTTTTGTTGACCGTATTAAAATATGTGAGAAGAAGCTGTTGGAAACAAGATCATGATTCAGCGGCTTCATTGTGCCCGACTTGGTGTCAGGACAAGGCCATTGAATCTTGCGAGGGGCCTCTCGCGAGATTCATGTGGCTCAAAACGTCTCGCAAGGTTCAATGGAATGTCGCAAGGCATCGCAATCTGGATCTTGCCATCACTGGGTATGATCGCTCATTTAAATATGCATGTACCAGATTAACCCATGCCTGGGACTCACCAGCCGTGCCTGGGAGACCTCACTTGGATGCCGTTTAATACTGGTCCACATAAACGTGGACATGGCATAACGGCACTTGGGGGGGGGGGGGGGGGGGGATCACACAGGCCAATGGAAATACCCGGGTGTTCGGGGGGGCAGGGCAGGATGGCAACCCCTCTGGCACATGGGCACCTTGGTACTGTCAGCCTGGCACCCTGGCAGTGTCACCAGGGTACCCTGGCAAGCAAGTGCCATGATGCCAAGGTGGCACTGCAGGGTGCCAGTGCCAGGGTGTACAGGCATCAGGTTGGCACAGCCAGGGGTCAAGCCCGGGGTGGGAGGGGGGGGGCATGACAGATTGAGGGTGGGGTTCCAGGGAGTCTCCCAAAGTTGCGGGGGTGAGGGGAGGGTCACAAAAACAGGGAGGGGTCTGAAGGGGAGAGGGGTAAAGATCAGGGCTGCCAGTCAAAATGGTGCCCTGATTTGTGGGAAACCTTTATTGCTAGCGAGCTGCAGCCTTGACAGAGATTATCTCCCCGAGGCAAGGAAAAGCAGCAAAATGCCATTGAATAGCAGGATGTTGCTCGGCACGTGCCGCTCAGCAGGCTTTAATGAATGTCTCCAATTTAGCTGCTCTGAATTACCACAGGGATTAGCCAATTCTTTTTCCACAACATTTGGCACAATCATGAGAGAACTGACAAAGACGGCCATTTTTATCTGTTTACACTTGCTGGGAGGGTTCCTGCCAATCTTCAACCAAAGCAACAGAAATTGTCTGGAAGATCTCCTGTGGAACATCGATCTTCTATACATAGAAGCAATACATTTAATTCAGTATGTCTGCCAAATTATAAAATAATAGTCATGCAGCCTTCACTCTCCTCACAGATACACAGATGAGTCTCTGTTTGGGCAGCATGGTAGCACAGTGGTTAGCACAGTTGCTTCACAGCTCCAGGGTCTCAGGTTTGATTCCCGGCTTGGGTCACTGTCCCCGTGTGTGCGTGGGTTTCCTCCCGGTGCTCCGGTTTCCTCCCACAGTCCAAAGACGTGCAGGTTAGGTGGATTGGCCATTCTAAATTCCCCTTAGTGTCCAAAATGGTTCGGTGGGGTTACTGGGTTACCGGGATAAAGGGGATAGGGTGGAGGCGTGGGGCTTAAGTGGGGTGCTCTTTCCAAGGGCCGGTGCAGACTCGATGGGCTGAATGGCATCCTTCTGCACTGTAAGTTCTATGATTCAAACTCTGAGTAGGGCAGAGATCATATTATACAAGATGTTGGTTCTCTGCGATCTAGGTTATGATGTTTAATTGGGAGGCCGGAAAGGAAATTTTCCTAATTTGCATTTTCAACACTTCCTGGAGGTCACATGCTTCATGCTGCGTGAGGAATGTCCTAATCTTTAAACATAAGGCATCACAATTGTGTGCAGCAACCTGGGTAGGCCAGCTGTGGTCTTTTTACTGTCCATTTTTGAAGGTTCTTCTGTTTGCATAGTATGTGGTCTGTTTTTCCCTTTGAAGGAGGCGCACCAATTAAATCAAGGTTAAGATGAAGATAACAGACGGAAGGCTCACTGATGATGACAATTGATAGACCCAATATACATGAGAAGTGTTCCTATAAAGATCAGTTTTTATAATGTACTGCTTCACATATCCTTCTGTGGCTGCTGACAATTTACATTGGTTCTGCAGTCGTTGTCATGGCTGCGATTGCGAGAATATTTTAATTGGTGACTTCAGATCTACTCTTTGCGAGTGGCAATTCCAGTTGCCAAGGGAAACATGTAGTTTGCTACATGATCTTTGCAGCATGTGGGTGAAAGCAAAACTAAAGGCAGTGCATTCAGCTATACCCTTCAGATGGTCCAGCAAAAATATTTCTGTCAGGTTAAAGAATGTAACATATGGCATGAATAAAAATAGTTCTGTGGGAAACTGATTTATTCAGAGATTGAGAGTGACTTATAGTTTATGCGATCATATGAATTATTACAACTCTCAACATGTATTTACTCCATGTTCTTGGTGAACATTCTGGTGAGAAGCTGTGGTCTTGCCTATCAGCCAGCGTTGATTTTCCTGTCTCTTGCTTGTGAGAAGGGTGACTGGTAGTTGAAAATGGAAGGGGCGAAGATGGAGGCGACCCTTTCAACCTTCTCATTGATGCCTATGGTGCACCCAATTTAATTTTTGGGCAAACCTGTCAATGGACGAACAGCCAATTGTAGATTCCAGCAGGTACAAATGGCCAGAGCATGCAATACATATTCGTACTGAAAATTCAGTGGCTTAATCAGTGGCCCTCATGTGGATTGCTGAAAGCCATTCAAAGAAGAGTTTCTTTTTCTTGGAATGAACAATAATACTCCTTCTTTTCTGGGGTCACAAACTATAATCTACAAATACCTTGTTTGCCAGCAACCTGCAGATTACCTCCCCAATCTTCACAGATCTGACTTTTTACATTCTACGCGACAACTTTCCTTTGCTGGAAAAAGAATTCGATATGGCAGATGAAAGTTCTCCCAATTGCACAGTTGACGATGTTGACTCAGTTCTCTATGCAGGTTCCCCCATTACAGTCTCAGGAAGTACATTATTGACATTAATGTTTGTGCTCAGGAATGGGCTTGCAGGAGAAAGTCTGACTGATTTTCTACCTGATTGAATGACACTGTCCTTCCCTGAACTCCTGCAACACACCTCTGTACTTGTTACGAAACCATTTGACTGGATTGAAATCTCCTCCCACGTTTCACAGGTTCTGTGATATTTGTGACATGTACCTGGGTGACAGGGATGATATTAATCAGTGCACAATTGTGACTGTGAGAGGGTGTGTGAAAATGGTGAGCAGCTGCCATTCTTTACTGCAGTCCCGGTGGAAGAGGAGCTGAAGAACCTATTCAAAAGAACAATGTTTTATCAATCTTCTGTATAGATTTATAACTCACAAATACATGCTCTTCTGGCCTTAACCCAAACCACCTGATTTGTCAGCATGGTGTGTTCCTGTTTACTGAAATACTCAGGATCCAACAGTATGAGTCCTGTACACAATATATTGGCCAATATATATAAGTTTTCTTGTATTCCACTAACCTCACCTTCATTGTCAATCAAGAAAACAAACTGGCTGAAAGTAAACGTGTGAGCACACATACATATTAAGAAGAACCATATTGGTCATTAGCAGCCATATTACTGCCTGAATAATTGTCAAGGGCATAGATTTTATTCAAGAACAAAATCTTGTGCACCAGAAATTCACATACTTGCAATTTTCTTTCCAGTTCCGAAACACATTTCATTTCCAGGGGATACCAGCCTCCAATGACATCAACAGTGTGATCCCAAACGTAATTTTGTGATCATGGAATGATAATGAAACATGTCAGTGTATGACAGTCATACATCGTTCCCAGGAGGAGGCTCAGCATGTTTTTCAGTATCTTTCATTCCAAAGTGCCTTTGAAAATGGGCTGCGAGGATTTAAATGAAGATTTAAATATGCTGATCTGGTTCACGCCACCGCTGGGTGTGAACCACATTACGTCGTTGGCCGAGGGTGGGGAGAATCTCAAAATGTATTCTCCCCTCTTGCGAGAGTCTCCGGCCATAACACGATCTGCGCCTGTGCCAGCGGGGCAAGGGAGTCTATGGACCATTTCCAAGACAGAGGCCGAGAATTTCCAGCTGCGCCAGAGGCAGGCAGGATGGGAAAATTTCACTCTCCAAATGTTCCCATCCGACCACAACGATGCCCACTGTTGGCGAGGCAGGTAAATGCTGCCAGTAAATTTTGGCACAACGCCGATAATTAATAGTTTTTAAAAGTTCAATCTTTACCATCTTCATGGACAAGCTTTTGAACTCTTTATCTCGTCTCTTTGAAGCCTGCACCAACTATTTCCCTGGTGGCTGACTGAGGAGTGGAAACTGGCTGTGTCTTGAGTGCCTCAAAATAATCCGTCAGCCTGTAAGTAAAGAGCAAGAGTCAGTGTCCTCCAATCACAAAATAAAAAGGGGCTTACAGCATAATATGATTTTCCCTGTGAGGAATATGGTGAAGAAACAGCTAATTAACCTTTTCAGTTCACTCACAGTCTCAGACAGCCTGGCAAAGCACCAGAAATGCTAGTTAGGCCTGCATAGGCCCAGTCTCCCCTTTGTTCACGGTTTCTGGTTCACAATGTGAGGAGTCAACATTCCACAATTTAGTCATCATTCCACATCACTGCCACAGTTGTATCTTCTGCATCCATGCACAGACTGCTGGCAGCTAGTGTACCTGGCAAAGTTGAAACCAAATCTGCAGTCATAAAAATGAAAGCAAAATACTGCGGATGCTGAAAGTCTAAAATAAAAATAGAAAATGCTGGATAAACTCGGCAGGTCTGGCTGCATCTGTGGGGAAAGAAACAAAGTTAATGTTTCGAGTCTATTCCAGTCTTCTTCAGCCCACAGAGGGATGAGGTTGAGAAATCCAGGTAGGAGGAGGGGATGAGTGAGTGAGTGACGATGGGAGGGAAGGCATGTATGTGTGTGTGTGGTGGGAGGAGGAATGCTGATTTTATGCCTTTGTGGGTGAGAGGAGCATCACTGAGTCCTCTTTCACCATGGAGTCACTACATTGAAGCTTAAAAGGAGATTTTGGTAGCCAATGCGGTCACATTGGTCAACGGAAGGAAAGCTAATGTCACTTGAATCATAGAATTTACAGTGCAGAAGGAGGCTATTCAGCCTATCGAGTCTGCATCAGCCCTTGGAAAGAGCGTCCTACTTAAGCCCCACGCTCTCCACCCTATCGCTTTTATCCCGGTAACCCAGTAACCCCACCTAACCATTTAGAATGGCCAATTCACCTAACCTGCACGTCTTTGGACTGTGGCAGGAAACCGGAGCACCTGGAGGAAACCCACGCACACACGGGGATAATGTGCAGACACCATACAGACAGTGACCCAAGCTGGGAATCGAACCTGGGACCCTGGAGCTGTGAAGCACCTGTGTTAACCATTATGCTACCGTGCTGCCCCACTTGACGTGATGTCGAATGATATCACCCCTTTGAAATGACGTTGAATAATTTACATTTAATTGTGGATTGCAAAGATTGCTGTAATGATTTGATATCATATTACAATAAATTTTCAGACCTTTTTGTCTTTGACCAGTCTTTCTCCTCAGCAGACTATCAACAACACTCTTTAACCTTTCACTATGTCATCACACCTGGATGCTAGTCGCCTAATTGCTTCTGCCAAGCATTTTTCGGTGCCAGCTAACATCAGCCAAAAGTTCTGCTTTGTGTTCTGGATCAGTAAAAACCTAACCAGCATTGAGGTCATGTCTGCTATGCCTGATAAAAATGATCAAAGGGAAGGGGCTATGTGCCAGCTGAAATGAAAGGGCCAAGATTTCGAAAATTGTTATGGGACAGGGCTTAGCGAACCCCAAAGTGTATCATCGCGTTCACCTGACCCACAACTTTCAATAGATTGTGTATGGGAACACATGGCCACTCTACAGGTGTGGGACAGCAGAAATGGAAAAGTATTTTTTAAAGCAAAACAATGTTTATTCTATGAACTCAAGTTAACCTTTTTAAAACATTCAGTGAACATCTTAGCAACCATCAATTCAAATATAAACCCCAAAGAATACAACACTAAGTCATCCTTGAGATTTCCTTTTAACATCCATAAGATTTAAAACAAAACCTTTAACAGAAGCACCTGAGGTTTAAATTCACTACTGAGAACAGTTACCATGTTGAAATCAGCAAATGGACATTCATAAGCTACCAGAGATTTTCACACATCCTGCTGTGATTGCAGCTTCTCCAAAACTAAAATGAAACCAAACCCACCCTGCAGCAAAAAGCCAAAAGTGAAAGTAAAAAGCTGACAGCCAGCCCAGCTCCACCCACTCTCTGACATCACTGCAGTAATAAACACCCATTTCTTAAAGGTACTCTCGCTACAGATATTTATATACACACCCATTTATAAACACTAATTTCTTAAAGGTACTCTCAAATGACAAAATAAACAGGAAAGTTTTGTTTTTCCATAATCACACGTGTTGGGTTCCTCCATCATGAAAAGAACTCAAACAAGCATATTCAAAACTTTATCCTTTTGCTATTTTAAAAATTGCGCCTGAAAGGGAGCGCGCCACCACGCAACCTAGCCAATAGAAGCCAAGAGACCCCACTCCCAGGATCTACCCAACTCGCAATACCTCGTGAGTTCTAATGCCATCTCGCGAGATGTTGCGATATGAATCCTGCCCATTGTGAGCAGGTTCACTTTTTAAACCTTTTAAACGCCTCCCCATCACTTGTTCGAAGTCCAGCTGGAATATGGTTGCCAAACTCTTGAATGGTTTGGAGCAGAGGTGTAACACCCTGTACCTGCATTCCAGTAGCTGTCCATCAACCATGGTCACCACTCCTTCCTGGGAAGCTGTTACGTGTCATCTTGCTGCGTAAGAGGATGGGGCAACAGTACCAGAAGAGATGAATAACCTTCTTTGTGCAGCCAGAGGAAGTCTGCCTCCTAATTCCTTCATCTGAACCCCTTCACATACCCTTCATATCTCCAAGGTGATCGTCCTTCCAACCACCTCAAGAATTCGCAACATTTCTCATGGCACCGTCCGCCCCCATTCCTCATATTCCCGCAGTAGATAATCTGCTCTTTACATCCCCACTCCCACTCACGTTCCATGAATGCCAGATTTCGTTCCCATCTGACCTGGCAGCTCTCTCGCCTACACTTTCCCATCTGTCTCATTGCAGGACAAACTCAAGCTCAATCAATGTTAGCAGGCACAGCCTGCTGGAGTCATGTCCAAGCGAAGAAGCTGAATGTCCTTTGAGAAGAGAGTCCTTGAGCTGGCAGGTGAGGAGCAGGACTGCTCCTGTGCAGAGGCCGAGGTGGGGGCAGCAGACAAAAGTGAGAACCCTAAACACATCCAGCCATGGTGCAAACTTCACGTGAGTTAACCTTCTCCCATCATTCATCTCCGTGATGCACTAATATCATCTCACTTCCCTTGCAGATCAATCAATCGACCAGCCTGCACCCACCTCGCGCACTCTGGAGAGCACAGACCTGAGCAGCTTTGAGGGAGACATCTTGAAGATGAGCATTGAGGAGCCATCACAGTTTTCACCCATACCCTCCACCAGGGCAGATACTCACACCTCGGTGGGGATAACTCATAGGCAAACTTTGAGGTCACTCACTAGTGAGCTCCTCACAGCAGAAGAACCACAACAGGTGGAGAAAGGAATGTCCCAGGGATCCAACACTCGGAGGAATGGTGGATACTAGGAATCTGATGATGTGCCCCTGGATCCAGTCATCCCAGAGCTGCTGGAGCTACGAAGGCAGAGTCATGAGCATCAGGAAGAGATGACAGCATCCTTCTTTGGATTGCAAGGCCAACTGGAGGAGTCACATCGTCTTCTGACTGAGGAGATGGAGCCATGAGACCAGCACAGTGAGGTTGGCATCCACAGTGGAGATCTTGCTGCAGGGTGAGCACTCCATGGTGGGGGATGCCTACTCCATGGTTCAGCTCATGACCTCCATGGCTGAGGGAATGAGCTTCATTGTGCAAGGCTTCAACTGCATGGGGCAGGTACCAGTGAGAATCGACGAGTGTCAATGCCGGAGATTGGCGAGGCTTCTGGATCTCACTCCAGCTGCCCCCAAATCCCATGGAGGAACATAGGGGTGCATGGGAACCTGAAGGGAAGAGGAGCGTCAGGAGCGCAGCCTGGGCCTTCCACCCAAGAGACCCTGGGGCAGTATGGCCCATCTGACAACCACCTCCCTGTGAGTGATGCACTCTGGCTCAGAACAACATTGAGGGTAGCGCTGCAACACCTGGGCAGCCCAAAATAAGGGTTCTGGCCTCTCAGAGGGTGATCTCCAAGGTCATCTGAGGCAGCAGGATGTGGAAATCAGCAGGCCACATTAACCTCAGCTGTGGATCCTGGGGTTGCACTTATGCTATGGGAAAAGTACAGACGATGGGCACCTCCTGAGTGGGGTCCCTTTGTCATAGAATCCTGACAGTGCAGAAATAGACCATTCGGCTAATCACGTCTGCACTGACTCTGCGAAAGAGCATACTACGCAGACCCACTTCCCGACACACACCTACATGAATGTGATTGTTATGACACCCTGGGCTAATGCGTGGTCAATTCCAGCCCCACTGGCCCCAGAGTCCCAACACAAGTGAATTACCCAATAATTTGTGTAACGTTTCTGAGATATTTGGCCTTCACTGCTCCAATGACTTACAAGCACCAGATTTGTACATGCAACACAATAACTTTATTTTTAACAATAATAGAGATAAGGCATGCAATAATTATACTAGAATAGCTTGCTGTGGATTATAAATGAATTGGATTACAAAAACTGAGGAATTGGGGGAACACACCATTGCCTCTTCTTTAAAACTAATTCGGGCAGCACAGTGACGCAATGGGTTAGCCCTGCTGCCTCATGGCGCCGAGGTCCCAGGTTCGATCCCGGCTCTGGGTTACTGTCCGTGTGGAGCTTGCACATTCTCCCCGTGTTTGTGTGGCTTTCGTCCCCACAACCCAAAAGATGTGCAGGCTAGGTGGATTGGCCACGCTAAATTGCCCCTTAGTTGGAAAAATGAATTGGGTACTCAAAACTTTTTTTTTTAACTAATTCAAAATACCTGCTGCTTATGGACTGGTGATAAAAGGAAACCAAGAAGCTGCCTCAAAAAAAAGTTATGGTCAGGAAACCATCTGCCCCCGAGTTGATAGAACACTGCAGAGCTATACAAATAAACAATCCTAATCTCCCCTTTGAAACTGCCTCAACCTGTCAATCAAAATGCTTTTCGGAGGCATTGAGGCATGAAATTGAATGGAAACGATGGAACTCAAAGCTTTTAGCCTTCGAGGCATAGGGTCAAGCTTCTGTTTAAAGAGCAATTAAACTGATTGTGAGAAAACCACTTCAAATATTTCCATCACATTAAAGAGATTACTTTAACTTAATCTTATTGACCTTTGAAATTGGCGTACTGACAGAATGTTTAAAGGGTTTCGGGGTACAGACGGGAAGAGTTGTCAAATGAGCCCAATCCCAAGTAAAGACTCTCAGCTTGAGCCCCTACAGCCCAGCACAAGCCCCCTGACCCCCATCTCCCATCAAGGACCCCCTCTGCATCCTCAAGGCAATTGTGGGGAGATTACTGATCCCTTTGCTACCACTCGGACTGCAAGGTGCCACTTCAGCACTGCCAAAGGGTGATGCCTGATGGGGGAATGGTGGTGGTGGGGGTCCCTTGCCAGAAATTAGAGTGATGGGGGTGCCCTCTCTGGGTACGCCGATTTTCAGAGGAGAATTAAAAGATTACGACTGGAAGGGACCACACAAGTCTTGTTTGTAACACCTGCCAGTGGTTGTGAAGGTCACCATGGCATCAAACCTTTATGCTGTGGATTTCTACAGTGGGATGGGTGACATTTCCAACATTTCCCAGTGTGCTCATTAAATCGATGCTGCCTGCAGCTGTACTCTGCTCTCGCATGTGAGACTTGGAGTGTGTGTCAGCGTCTTGCCAAGAATCTCACCTGAGCTGCTTGTCAAAGCTTCAGAAGAGCAGGTGGCAGAACAAACTCGCAGACACTGAAACGTTCAACCGAGCTGGCGGCCAAACCATATTTAGATGCCCACAGCTGAGTAGTACTGTTTGTGTACCCAGAATGCCTGGACTCGCTTATCAAAACAAATCCTCTTTGTAAAGATTGGGTGTGGGGTGTGGTTCCTGCTACATGAACACTCTGAAGCCTGCACTCAGGAGTTTTGACACCGATTTTGAGTCCTGGGTGTAGCTAGCCCAGGATTGCTGCTCCTGGCGCAAACAATAAAAAATGGTGCAGCCTCCTTCAAATGCGCATCAGAGGCAGAGAAAAAACGCAAGGAGAGGAAGTCTCAAGCCAGCAACTTGGCCAAAACTGAATTGTCTGCATCCTGCCCCACTTGTAGATACTTCCCAGAATGGGAGTGGGGTGGGAGGGGGCCATGTGGTTTTAGGACCACGGGACTGAGCCTCAGAATAAGAGGTAGGCAGTTTAGAACAGAGATGAGGAGGTATTTCTTCACTCAGAGCATAGTGAATCTTTGGAATTTAGTACCCCCGAGGGCTGTGAAGGCTCAGTCATTGAGTATGTTCAAAGCAAAGATTGATAGGTTTCTAGATACCAATGACAACATGAGATACGGTATAAAGCGGGGAGATGGCATTGGGGAAGAAGATCAGTCATCATGTAGTTAAATGGAAGAGCAGGCTCGAGGGCCAAATGGCCTACTCCTGATCCTATGTTCCTATGTTCTTTCCTATGTCCCTGGAACTTGCTTGGCACATATTGGTCTTAGCAGTCACCTACGTTCCCACCAGAACCCTGTCAAACAGCCCACATGATGAAGATGATCACTTTGCCTCGAAGGAGGAACAAGAAGAAATGATTTCTGCATACAGCCACTGTGCTGTTCATTGGCTGTGTGCCTCAGAAGAGTGCCTGACATTACAAGCGGCTAGTGCTACTTAAAGGCAGAATGTGCCCATTAAAAGTGAAGTATATTATGGAAGAAAGAAAATATCGGAGATTTAAGAGAATCTGAGCTCTGAGAAATGGCTGAGTATGTGAGAGAAACAGCACAAGTTTTTCTGATATTGTTCTAGACCTCTTGGAGCAAGAGGCATCCTGGGCTGCAACTTCTGAGCTCAAGATCAGTGTAATTGGGGAGGAGGCCACGAAAGATGAACTGGGGAACACTCTCCCCTCAACCTGAAATTTGATAGGTTTGGTTGCATATTTGTTTTTACTGTAATCACAACTAAAACATAGACTAACACTGACAAAGTACTTCACATGTTTAAAAAAACGTTTTTCCTTTACATCGGTCTTCTCATTTGACAAGAAAAACAGAAAATAACATTCTTTTCTTCCTTCCTATAGACTTTAATTTAACCTACCTGGCTTCTTTCGCTTTCTGTCTCCTTCCCTTTCCATTAGCTTGACTCTGCTCTCTCAACACCTCTGACTGTGCCAAATCTGAACTTTGCCTTTAACTCCCAACTCCACTTAATGGTTGGGACTGTAACATTGATTGATTTATCTTAATCAATGCACCCTGATGTTCTTTGCTCTACCAGTGGATTCTGAGACAGCAGCAAACTTTCAGTTTTGTTTTGATTTTCACTTTCTTGTTGACTTTCACATTGGAGGAGGAATTTAGACCATCGGATATGTTTCATGCTCTTCCAAGCAAATGATGTACAAGAATCGGACAGAGTAAATTAATATGCGAATGCATCCAGTCTTGTTACAATCCCAATCACATACTTCTCCCCCCCCCCCCCCCCCCCCCCCCCCACCCCCTCCCCCAGGCCCAATCCTTGGCAGTGCCATCCTGGCACCTGGCAGTCCCCCTTCCAGGCTGGCAGTGTAAGGGTGCCAGGGTGCCAGAGGTAATGCCAGGGTGTCACCCTGCATTATCGCTGACCACCCGGGGGTTTCTAATGGCCTGGAACCCCCACCTCCCCAGGCACCATTAAGACTGGTCCATGTTTGTGGAAACCAGTACTAAATGGTGCTTGGCAAGGTCTTCTAGGTGCAGCCATTAGCTCCTTGGTGAATCCCGCAAATGCATATTTAAATGAGCCCAATATGCAGATCTGTATCAAGCCCAATGAATGCGAGGTCCATATTGCGAGGTGTTTCGATCGTCGCAATGTCGGGCACAATGAGGCCGCTGAATCGCACCAAATGATTCTAACCCTCGATATGAACCAAAATCCTTACTCTTCACTCAGTCCTGCAATAGTCCTGCGATTTCTCATCATCACGCTCTTTAGGCCAATCATTCACAACATAATTGAGCACTTTACTAAGCACCATCATCTTGTGAGCTTCTTCAGTCAGTTCTGTCATTTATGTATGAAATGTAATTCACAAGTCACTCACTGGCTAAGAATGAATCAGATTACATCGGCAATTTTAAAAGAATATCCGTATTTTCATCATCTGCTGATGTATGATAGTTAATGTCATACCGATGAGGCATCAAAATCATTGCCCAGCTCTGAAGGACTGCTGCTGGGGATTGTGCTCCCTTCTTTGATCAGATATGACTGTAAGGGTTTGGTGGTCAGCTAACAAAGTGAAATTCCTGATGTGCATGAATTTCTAGAACTTAATAATTACACCAGATATGATTGCTAAAGCCTCTTTTGCAATGTGAGAAATTTTCCTCTGACTTTGTTAAAGTGTGTGAAGTATATGCAACACGCCTCTCCACACCATCCTCCATTATGTGAGACAACACCACACATAACCACTGTGGTGAGGCATCACACACTCAAATCAATTTTATCTTTGGGTCGTAGTCGGTTAAAAAATCACCACCAGTCAGGAGAGGGAGGACCAAAGTGAAGAGAGGAGTGAAGGTTGGACAGGAGAGGGACGACCAAAGTGAAGAGAGGAGTGAAGGCTGGACAGGAGAGGGAGGGCCAAAGTGAAGAGAGGGGTGAAGGCTGGACAGGAGAGGGAGGGCCAAAGTGAAGAGAGGAGTGAAGGCTGGACAGGAGAGGGAGGACCAAAGTGAAGAGTGGAGTGAAAGTTGGACAGGAGAGGGAGGACCAGCAGAGAAGAGTGGAGTGAAAGTTGGACAGGAGAGGGAGGACCAGCAGAGAAGAGTGGAGTGAAAGTTGGACAGGAGAGGGAGGACCAGCAGGGAAGAGTGGAGTGAAAGTTGGACAGGGGAGGGAGGCAGACTATCCGGAGCATGTTTAGAAGGATAAGCATGTCACAGCAGTCTTGGTCTCATTGTAGGGCAATGCAAGCCTCTCTGGGCATTTAGCATTTGCAAGTGACGTATCTAAAGGGCACGATCCGTGAGTTTGAATGAGGGTACTGGGACTCAGCGGGTACAGTTACAGTTAGGGTGGAAGTGTTAGGCTCAAGGGTGGGGGTGGGGGGTAGCAGATGGTCTCATGGGGTCATGGGGAAGTCTCAGAAGGTGAATGCCTCTAAGGGGCATGGCTGGTGGACAGATGTAAGCTACTGACTCCAAAGCTCTAACTTCCCAGATAAATGGTCAGGGCGAACAAGGGCTCATGTAGTCAGTGTTTCTATCAGGCTGGTTTAGCTCAGTGGGCTAACAGCTGGTTTGTGATGCTGAACAAGGCCAGCAGCGCAGGTTCAATTCCCATTCCAGCTTACCCGAACATGCACTGGAATATGGCGACTAGGGGCTTTTCACAGTAAATTCATACTTGTGACAATAAAAGATTATTATGATGCCATGGCAATGGTGTTTCTTCACAAAGTCTCATGGGTGAGGGAGGCAAGATGAATGGTGTCTGAGGGAGGGTTCTCGCACATGGCTGTTATCAACCTGGTCAAAGAATAATGTCTCTATGCTAGTCATGTATGAACAAGAGGAACACCCATCTTTGGGCCTCCAGGTTGTTCTTCACAAGGAAGAAGTGGGGTGGGGATGCCATCTAGGCAGAGGCTAGACCAAAGACATAGCAATGGCCTGCTGGCTCTGAGATGGAGGGAAGCCTGTCAATGATATGCTCACTAAATGTATTACTTCAATGCATTCGCAGATCCAACTGAAATGCTGATTATGTAGACTTAAATCCTGCCTTGGTACTTACTCTCATCCATATAAGGAAGAGGTTGCAGGTTGGCACAGGCCTGAAGGAGCAACAGCCTGAGCAACAAGAGGCAGCAGGGCCTCAAGGAGCTCCAGAATTTGATGAACATGCAACGGCGACCATTGGCCCAACCACCGGTGCATTGCAGATGGTGCTCTTATCTATAAATGAGCGACAAGGAATGCCAGAGGCACTTTCCTAAGTGCTGGGATGTGGTTGTTCACATCTGGCGACTTCTCCAGGATGAGCTGTAGAATTGGAAAGGATCCTATGTCAGTGACATTCAAAGACACTACTGCCTTGAACTTCTTTGTCAAGGCTCCACTTGGGACCTGTGCAACATATTCCAGTCAGCGACACAAAAGTACGTTTGGGAGGTGACAGATTCTCTGTTTAGGAGAATGCATCAATTTGTACAATTCCACTTGTATCTGGAAGCCAGGCTGCAAGAGGGTTGAGATTTGCAGCAATCTCAGGTTTGCTACAAGCGCAGGGGCAATTGACTGAACACACATAGCCTTGAAAGCAACCTGGCAACATTCTAAACTGAGCAGGGATGTACGCGTGTCACCCTGACATCTGCTCCCAAAGGCAGGTGTCGAGCTGGCAGAGAGCTTTCGGGAAGAACCAGATAGATAGATCCACAAAGAGATGCAGCATTAGAACAGCATTTGACACTTGAAATCACTCCTCCATTCATACAGATGAGAGATGATCATATTTCTTCCCCTGATTGCCATTCACCATAGGAAACCCATACCCCCTTGGCATTTTAATCATGCCGAGAAGTTTCAAAGTAAATTTGGAGTCCACAAACTGAGAGTTCCTCACCTGCGGTTACTGAGGTGCAACCACTCTGGACCATCCAATCGCAAAGACCCCAAAGGTCGTAAGAGCTGCACACCTCACATTTCCCCTTACGGACGGTTCTTGACATTAGGATTTTATAAAGGACAAAGTTGCACAGGCACGAGATATGGCTCAACCACAAACTTGTTGTTTATTTAAAAACTCCTAAAGCTCTACACTACCGAACACTAAATTGGTTAGTCTGATTTAAGTCGCCCATGATTCAACGTCAGCTTCCACTGGAACACAAAACCACCACGAGTTATTAGAAAGTCTCAACATTAAAAACCACAGGAAAAAATGCACATTTCTGTCCAAACCTTTTTCAGTCCAAACCCAACGCCCCCCAGGATTTGTGTGTTACCCTAAAGGTGCTTGAGAAACCTCAGCCTCAAGACCTTTCAGGATTTAGCTGATAATTGACATTCTCCCACACGGTTGGTCCTTCCGATGTGTATTGTGGCAGCATGCATTGAAGGTCTGCATGCCAGGTTGACCATTCCTGGCTCCTTTTTCACTGTAGAGACAGATCCTTCGATCTTGTCCTTTTTACGAAAGTTCGTGTTAGAATATCATAAACACATTTTCCGAAATCACCCTGCTGGATGGTCAGTGCTCAGCACCTTTCAATCTCTTTAGCCTGTTACGTGCCCTGGTCCAGACGGACTCATTCAGTGCTTATGTTATTTCCATAACCGAAAACTGTGGACTCTATTACAGTGAAGAAACTCTGCCTCCAAAGCTGAAATGCATATAAAAGCCTCTCTCCTTCCTCAACCATTGTGAATGTTGTTTGTGTGATGGCTGTTGTCTGGAGCCATTTGTGACAATGTCTCTTTTTCATTGGGTTATCTGGGGGCAAATATCTTGTGCCATTGTTGTGATAATGTTCCAATGTCCTTTACTAGTATCAGTTCTGCTTCAATGTTGGAATGTTCACAATATAGCCTGCTTCTTGTGTTGATAGTAAGAAGTCTTACAATACCAGGTTAAAGTCCAACAGGTTTGTTTTGAATCACTAGCTTTCGGAGCACAGCTCCTTCCTCAGGTGAATCCTGACCTTTTTGTGTTGAGGTCCAGCCTTTTTATTTACAGTATTTGTGTCCATGGGTTTTGAGGTTTTTCATATTTCATAAAGTCCAGTTGGAGGGGATTTCGATCCTACAAATCTCAGCCCTGGATGCCGTGACTGTGATGGACTCACTGGCAGAGGGGAGATGGAGTGGCAGGGCACCATCAAGGGCCCCTCCTCCCTGTCTGCTGGCACATTGAGGGATGCCGAGGTGCCCCAGTGCCCACTTGCCTAGCCAATGCTGCACTGCACCAATGCCTGCAGCAATGGAGTACAGGTCTGAACACATCTCTGGAGCCGTTGTGTGTTCTAATGTCAGCCATTCGCCCTCCAGTCGTGGCCTGCTCCTGCTTGTTATCGCCATTCTTGTTCTGCAGAAAGACAAAAGGATTAATTGTGATGCCAATGGCAGCATGAGCGGTTCAGGAACCTGCACGCTCATGATAGGTACGGAGCCCCCCCAATAAGTGATTGAGAATTGATATGAAATTGCAACTGATATGAGATTGAGAGTGTAAAGTGGCTGGCACACATTCAGTGCTGATATCCTGGTTGGGTATGAGATCCTTGTTCACTCACACCCTTAGACTGCCTGATGCCCTTATGAGACTGTGAGTTTGCAGTGAGTAGGTGGTACACTTACCCTCGTTGAGCACAGAAGGTCATTCATCCTCTTATATACTAGTGAGCATCTCTGCGCTGGACCCTACCAATGCTAGCCTTCGCTGTGATCTCCATCCAAGCCATGGTCAGAAAGGAGGGCTTCCTGCTGCCAGGGGAAGACAAGACCACCCACCTTTCCTGGAGGGCCTGGAGGAGAGTCTCTAGAGAGACAATGCTGAACCAATTCTGATTGCTGTCTTCCCTTTGGCATGTTTGCTCAACACAGATCCAGAGCTCCTGGCCTGCAATGAGTGAATGGATATTCGGGTGCCCTTTAAAATGGTGCCAAACCTTCAATCCCAGGAGATAACAGCAGGGACTGCAACTTCCTGCCAGCCCCATCACAAGATTCACCGTGCTATGCACTGATGAATAAATAATAAGCTGTACAGCGCAAGATCGCAGATGTTCCGCTGTCTGATCGAACAGCAGACATCACTCCCGCTTCCACTCCCATCACCAAACTTGTACTCCAGAGCGGAAGACTCCACCCCAAATCTTCACAGGTAAGCTCCCCGACTAGCTGCAAACACTTATCTACCCTCTTGACCCCCAGACTGTAATGTACTTGTGGGATTGCCTGATTTATATGGCAAGAACATTTTCAGCAAAAACTATAAATGATTTATTAACATTAACTGTGGGTTAAAACAACAGATGAATAAAAGCATGAACATGCACAGGCAACCTTTCTCCCAGCTCCCCAGTCAGTCTGAGGTCACCCGACTCTAACATTCACTTATATACTAATGAGACTCCCAGTGATCAGTCGCTGAATTACAACACAACCATGATATCACAACACCGACTACTACCCTCACTTCCCCTCCAATGGGCAAAGCCCCCACCTGGCCGAACCCCTGGCAGTACCAACCTGACATCCAGGCAGCATGGCACTGTCTAACTGGCATCCTGGCAGTGCCCCGCCTGGAAATATCACCTGGGATGACTGGCACTGCTAGAGTTCCCATTCCCGGCAGGCAAAACGGGGTTAGAACCATGCCGAAGGGAACTCGGCCAGTTGTCGTCGATGAATCGCAGGGAGGGCCTTCTGTCAACTGCCCCGTACCCGCACCGCGTAGACCGTGCACGCGCGATTCGCTGTGATCTCCAGGGACTGGAGAATCACAGTTGCAGCGTCGCGCTGGTTTTTGGCATCAACATCCATTCTCCGCCCCAGCGCTGATCGCGATTTGTGCGGGGAGAATTCCGCCCAATATTTCCAGGAAGCCACTAAATCTGGTGAAAACATGAGTTGTAAAGATGCTTCAAGGAGATTCAGACAGGATAAAGGGCACAATTCAACCACTGGGTTGCGCCCGGATGAATCCTGCAAGAATCCCAAATCCGATTCACTCCATTCGGTGTGATCTGGATCTCACCCTCACTGGATGTGATCCAGATCTGCATATTCAAATGAGCGGTTAGGTTTATTTAAATATCCGGACACCACTTTCACCCGGAGCCCTGGAGTCAATGGCCGTACCTGCGCATCCTCGTCAGGGGGCCGTTTAGCACTGGTTTCCACAAACATGTACCAGGCATGACGGCATCCTGGAGAGTCTTTCAGGCCATTAGAGACCCCTGGGTGTTTGGGGACATGGCAGGGTAGTACCCTGGTACTCCCCCTAGCATCCAAACACCATTGCACTGCCAACCTGGCACCGTGGCAGTGCCACCTGGGAACTCTGGCAGTGCCAGTCAGCCCAGGTGATACTTCCAGGTGTGGCACTGCCAGGATGCCAGTTAGGCAGTGCAACTCTCGATGATGTAGATTATTAGGTCAATGGGATTAATCAACATTCAGTCCCATTAATTTATCCAGCATTACATTTTTAGTAATACTAATTTCTTTCAGGTCCTCAATCTCATCAATATTTGAAGGAGGAGGGGAGCATGTATCTCCCTCTGTTTAGTTCCTATGCCATGTTCCTATTTCCAATTATATATTCTCCATTCAATTTGTCTTTACTCAACTTTTCCTTTTTATATACACATAAAAGCTTTTAATTTTGATATATTATGTTCCACATATATTACAGATACATTAAAGACAGATTTTCAATTGTAGAATTTGAGCATAAAGTATCCCTTCCAATTTTCCTTCCTTTCATTGAAATAGATGAGTAAATCAGATGAGATCAAACAATTACCTGAATTCCTGGTGTGCTCCTGGCCAGCTGTCATTTTTTAACATTAGGCCGATATTACAAAGCAGCTGACCAGAACATCCAAATATACCGCATCCACTGAATCTCCCATATCTATCCTACTAGTAGCATGCTCAAAAACCAACAAATTGACAACAGTGATCAGAGAGTCAGAGATGTCAATCCGGCAATGTTTTGCCTGTGACAGAGGTGCTCGAACGGCCAAATGCATTTCTGGACTCTCAGCCAAGCCTCAGAATGTATTCTTGGCTAAGAGCCGAGACGGCCATTCGACATCCATTAAACCTATGCTGTCAATTGCACAATGTTGATGCACAGAAGAGAAAGAGCTTTCAAGTGTTTGCAGTTTCAGTTATTAATACTTTAAAGGGTCTGGAATGATTTGCTCTTCATTGGGATGTAGTAGAAATTATCTTATTTTAAAATGTTGAAAGTTGTCAATGAAAGATTTTTAAGCAATTTTTTAATACATCCTATTGTTACATCCATTGGCTTTATACATTGTACAGTGGGTGAATGGCTATTGACGTACCATAGCCTGGCATGGGGGACTTATAGGGTCATAGAGTGTGGTTTGGGCCATCCTTTGGCATGGGAGCATGAGGGACCATTCTGGTTTATTGGGAGGCATGTCATTGGATGAAGGCATTAGAGGGTATAGAGGGTAGGTGAGGGCATAGGTTGGCATAGAACTATGTAGGTAATTTGGTAGGGCATACCATGGCATGGGAGAACAAAGGGTCTTAGGTGTTGGAATTGGGGCATGAAATGAGGCATTGGGAGTGTGTGGGGATAAGGGGAGTGTGAGGAGATTAAATGCTTTTCTGTTTTTATACTAACTGGGACAAAGTTCCACAGCACCAAGGCAAGCTTTTTAAACAACTCACCTCCACAGCCGGCAGCCCTGTGTCTGCCTCCAAACATTTTTTCTGGGTTGGAGCTAGCACCTGCCTCAACAATGAAAATCTCATCCTTGTGACCTGAGGTCAGCAGGCAGAGATGGGGACTTTCCCGATTTGCATTATCCATATCAAGGATGAAAATCAAGCTCACTATGTTGCAAAATTGAGTGACGTTGGGCGTGATCGAACGGCCTCGTCATGCCCAACTCAGTGATGCGATGAGGCCGTTAAATCATGTGAGAGGCCTCTCACCTTGCAATACCTCATGTGATCTAATAAGATCTCGTGAGACATCATGATCTGGATCGTGCCCTCACTGGGTGAGATCCAGATTAACATATTTAAATGAGCCATTAAAGGGGTTTCCTGGGGATATTCCTGGCCATTGGATGCCCCCCGCAGCTCTGGCAGGATAATACCCTGGCATCCCTGCTTGCACCAAGGCATCTTGATACTGCCAGCCTGGCACCTTGGCACTGCAACCAGGGCATCATGGCAGTGCCACCCAGCACCCTGACAGTGCCATCCTGGCACCTTGGCATTGCCACAGTGACCAGGTGGTACTGTCAAGTTGGCAGGTCACTCATGGGTTACCTGGCTGGCAGTGCCAAGGTGCCCTGGTGCCAGGATGCCCATATCAGGAATCGGGCCCAGGGTGCCCTGCCCTTAAGGGGTGGAGTGGGGGAGGGAGGGGTGGGCTCGTGGACACCCTAAGAGGTATGTTGGGGCAGTGGGGTGCTGCAGAGGCTGCAGAGGGGTGTCCGATTGTGGTTGAGATCAGGGAGGCATTTAAGAATGATGATCTCTTCTTGCACTGTCGAGCTTATCTCGTCAGTGTAGGAAGTGAGTTAAGTGCGGTCTCAACAGGGCGTTCCAAAATGGGACTCTCTTTTGCACATTAAATCACACCTGACCAGTGTTTTGTAGGTGCAAGGCGAACTGCAGAATCTTCCTACTTCATGAGATCTGTTGCTCTTAGATTCACATGTGCACAGTGTGCATTTAGCAGCCATGTAAACAAAAGGTGAAGGACATGTTAAACTCTTCAAATGCACAACTGGACATCACTGAGGTACTAATGAAATGATCTCAATTCCTGGAAGAGAAACAGCCGTTAATTAAACACTAATGTTACTAATTCCATCTGAAGAAGATCTGCTCTTCTCGATCTCCAACACTATTCCAATGACCAGCCCCTGTCTCACTGGGCTAAATCACTGGCTTTTAAAGCACACCAAGCAGGCCAGCAGCACGGTTCGATTCTCGTACCAGCCTCCGGCGCCGGAATGTGGCAACTAGGGGCTTTTCACAGTAACTTAATTGAAGCCTACTCGTGACAATAAGCGATTTTCATTTTTCATTTCATGAAGCTCAAGGTAAGCTGGAGAAAAATATCACATGTGTCAACTGGGAAATACACATGTTTCAGTCTCAACATTGAGTTCAACACTTTCAGTTCATAAGCCCTGCCTGTTTTTTGGATGGTTGTTGAGTGATGATTCTGCTTCGTCCTCTGCAGAATCTGGACACAGCTTTTGTTCTTTACATCTCCCATACTCATCACTTTTTTGCCATTTCATCCCTCTGTTTTCTTGCCTGTTGCTGGCCTTTACTTTTGTCTTTCTCAACCTTTTCCTCTTTCCCCACTGTGTTTAAAAACTGTTAAATCTCCAAGTTCTGATTAAGGCTACTGATCTGAAACATTGAACAAATCCGCCAAGATCCCAACATCGGCCAGAAATGCGCCTTGGCAAGACACATGGGCAGGTGACAGGACTTCCTCCTAATCTTACGGTTAGCAGCTAATTAAATCACTGCCACCAGGGTTGGTATTGCCCTCAGGAAAACCGCCCGCCACCATAGGTTGCTGGCCCAGTGAGTGGGCCAACAACTCAGCAGCGAACTTGGCCAGGTAGTCATTGCGAAAGCAGGCAGAGGCCCTGCTGCATTCAGAGGACATGGAGGAAAGATTTAAAATCGAGGTGCCGACTGCAGGAGGGATAACCCCGCCCTAGGATAATCACTCAGATCCCAATGTCAGGTGGGGGTGGTGGTCATTTTTCAGTCAAAGAGGGAACCACGGACAGGGGGCAGTGCAGGCAGGCCCCGCAGTTTCCCTACATTTAGCTGGTGACCTCCCTGCACAGCAAATCGTCAAGTCACCGTGAACCAAATGCCAACGATTTGGTAAAATGGCCCTTCATAGATCTTTTGTGTATTGAAATTGGCTTTCCTCCTCCGTATGGCAGGGAGCCTGTCCAATCCCTGTCCTGCCGACAATGGCACAAGGTCGGGGAGCCGATCCGTCAATACTCTCCCCTGATTTTACTGCACCCTGCCAACCCACCGTGTTCGCACAGCACGCAGGCCAGCAAAATTCTGCACTTTAATCCTGTTCCTCTCTCCACAGATGATTCCCGACCTGCTATTTCCAGCATTTTCTGCCTTTTATTTGTAATAGATATATAGGGGCTTTTCACGGTAACTTCATTTGAAGCCTACTTGTGACAATAAGCGATTTTCATTTTCATTTCATATGTGAGTGCATTATGTATAATTTATTGTGATATTTTGACTGAACATTTGTCTGCTCCATCTCAAATAAAAACCAAAAGGTACTTCTATAAGCCCGTGGTGCACTTTTAAAGAGAAATTCAATGATGAGCAGAGTGATTTGGATGGTACATCATGACTGCATTGTGTAGTTTGAGTGTCACTTTGTTAAAGAGCTGCTAAAAATAAGTTTCCGACGGAACACTGCATAGAACAGTGTGCGTTGCAATCCTAAAAAATTCCTTGAATTTACTCATGAATAAACATGACAAAGGATGAGTTTGGTCATCTAAAAAAGAGAGGAGTAAGTTGAATTGAATATTAGGCAGGTCATGTAACAGACAGCCAATGCTATCTCATCGTTCTGTGTGACTGCAGCATTGTTCTGGGTGTTTACCTCCAACTCCTTGCAACACTGTTTAAAATGAATAATAAATGCTCGGCAATTAATACATTCTGATTAGTCAATTTCATTGAAAGTGTGCAGCAAAGCGGAAACTGTAACATCTCGCATATTAAATTCCTTCAAGCACTCAATTAAGTGGTGTATCACAAAAGTAGCAATACTTTATTCTAATTAACAAAATCTATTGCATTGGAAGTAAAAACTTGGGTAACAACCTCATTGTTTTTTTTCCAAAAGGATGCGCCAAATTATTTTTAAATTGTTGGTTATTATTTAAAGTCGGTAATTGTGGCAGCCAATAGGCACACAGCATGATCACAAAATGTTAAAGCAATAAATGCTCAGAAAGTTTGTTACAGTAATCTTAGTTTTTTAATAATAATAATCTTTAGTTACAAGTAGGCTTACATTAACACAGAGTATAAACTTTGGTTCGGACTCCAGAATGCCATGCAATACTTTGTAAAATGCCTCAAATCTGTTACTTCCACCTACAAGGATAGGTTGCAATAAACCTTTCTTTCTATATTTATTCTCAGAATGTGGATAATCACTGATTGTCCAAAGAAGCTGGTGATGATCTTTCTCCCTGTTCCACTGTAGTCATGATGTTACTTTCCACAACTGTATGAGATGGGAATTCACAGTTCTTAACCTGATTTTAATGAAGGAATGGCGACAAAAGGCCAAATTGGGATGATGTTTTACTTGAAGGGGAATTTAGAAATTGTGGTCTTCATATGGCATTGTGACTAAAGGGGCTGGTTTAGCACAGTGGGCTAACCAGCTGGCTTGTAATGCAGAATAAGGCAGCAGCATGGTTCAATTCCCGTACTGGCCTCCCCAAACAGGTGCCGGAATGTGGTGACTAGGGGATTTTCATAGTAATTTCATTGAAGCCTACTTGTGACAATAAGCGATTATTATTATTACTCATGTCCTTCACAATAGTGGTGGTCACAGGGCTGCGAAATGCTGTTGAAGTAACCTCGCTGAGTTGTTGCAGTGCATGTCTTCCAGATCAACATACCACAACCACAGTTTATCAGTGGTGGAAGGGTTGGATACTAAGTCAAGTGGCAATAAGGATACCCATTAAGGGATATACTCAGTTATTAAAACTGCAACCATTTGTTGGATGATGAATCTTTCATTAAACCCCTGGAAAGCTCCACAGAAGGTGGGGAGGCGTTGAAGTGACAGAAGGAAGTCACTTATTGTAGAGTATCCAGCCATTGCCTTTTGGTCTCCTTGATGTACAATGGATGGAGAAACTATGCATCAGATACCTGACACTGATAATATAGGTCACTTTGTCATGGTCATCAAGCACAATGTCCATAACCTGTGCAAATATCAGAATGTTTACTTGAGTATGTCAGTTACCCTTCAACCAGCTGTCCAATCTGCCTTCCATTTTGAATATTGGAGGCATGGTGGATCACGAGTGAAGGCTGCAATGGACTCTAACAGAGATTACCAATGGTCTGATAGTCACATAAATGGAATAAAAGCCCTTCCTCTTTAAAATACGAAGTAGATTTTGCTGCAGCGTCTGCTGATGATCACAGTAATCCGTCGGAGAAGTCCGGACTTTTTCAAAAGCCTGGCATTTGCTAAAGATTGTTTCACCTCAAATGATGTTGCTTTCTATCCATGGGGTGAATACTCCTTTGGCAAAAAAGGCATTTGCTAAAAATATTGAATGGGTCAGGTTAAGTTGATAAAGTAGTGAGAAAAATAGATCCTTGTCGTAAAAAGAACAGGTACAAGTACAAAAGCAATTATGTTAAATCTTTGTCAATTACTTCGTCAAATCTCAGCTAGATTCTTCCAGTTCTGAACATTGATTTTTTGAAAGGATGCCAAGACATTTGAGAAGGTTTAGAGGCAACTTACTAGAATCTCTTACAAGTTTGAGAGAGTTCTCAGTTAGCTGAAGAGTCAAGAGATGTGTGGAGTGTTCACTTTGGAGCAGAGAAGGTTAAGGGGGTGATTTAACAGAGGTGTTCTAAATCATGATGGGTCTTTTCAGAGTGGATAGAACAGGACTGCTTTCACTGGCAGGGAGATCGGAAACCAGTGGACATAGATTTAATATGGGAAAAAGACAGGAGGCAGATGATGAGATTTTTGTTATACTCAGTGAGATGTTATGTTGTATACGAGAGTGATAGAAGCAGATTCAACAGTAATTTTAAGGAAATTGGACCTGAATTTAAAATGGAAAAAAACTCACAGGGTGATAGATAAGTGCAGCAGAATAGAAGTTAATGAAGGGAAGTTAGTACAGGCACAAAAAACTGAAGGCTTCCTGTGCTGTCTCATTCTATGCTTTGTTTTATGTATTGTTGGACTGAAAATGGGCCTATGCAACAAATTAACCCAGTAGTAGCTTGGAAGGATTTAGTTGTATTATATTTCACCAGTCTTCACAGCCAGAACAAGGGTCCCTGTGGTAAATTTAGTCTCCTACCCAAACTTGAGATTATATGTTAACTCCATGAGAGACTCCCTTGAGAAGTGTAGATGCTGATGATGCATCTCTTCAGGCAACTGAAGATGTAGGGTGGGATTCTCCAGATCTTCACTGGCAGCGGGTCTCTCTGGTTCCACCTGCAGCACACCGCCAGCCATTGGTTTCTTGGCGGCGTGTGGTGGTTTCAAGGTAAATCCCATTGACAAGCGACGGGATTAGAGAATTCCACTGCGAACGACACACCGATTTCTCCATCCTCACTAGCAACAGTAGTGAGGTGGACTGGCAACGGAGAATCCCGGCCGTGGTCTAGTCTGAAGATCTAGCTGCTCAAGGGCATCCTGCAAGGCCAGCTGCTGACTATCCCACTGAATGTTAACGGTCGAAATTCTCCGGTGGTTGGGATTCTCTTTTCCTGCTTGAAGCGCACCCCTGCCCAGGGTTTTCCCCCCACCATGGAATGGCTTCAGGAGGACCAGAGAATCTTGCCCCATCTCTCCATGCATTAACCCTCATCTCGCCATTGGAGTATCATTGCAGAGGAGCAATAAGGCAACGGCATCTGTTGGGTAGGCACTAAGTCAGTGCACAAGGTGATTAGTTGACATTTATATGCAATTCGGCATGGTTTGGTTTGTGGAGTTGGTTTATTTATTTGGGGGGAAGGTTTTATTTTTACTTTGTGGAAACAAACACTGTGAACATGTGTCAGAGAAGGTAAAAAGTGGGACAGTTGGGGTTGAGTGGAGAATTGGGGTTGTGTTTGCAGGTTTCACAGTTGAATGAGTTGGTCCAGATAGAAAATAACGGAGTTTGTTGTCTTCTCCAGCTGAGGACATAAGAAAGCTATTTAGGAATTATGTTGATGGATGTGGCAGTGCCAATCTCCATGTCTAGTGGAGCCCCATCCAGCACTTGGACCACAATGCCCTACGGATTTGCATTAGACATTCTTGTGTTTCTGACCGTATGGGTGACAACCAACCCCTTATCAATATGCTGCTATTCAACAACCATATGCAGCAATTGGCATTTCTGGCTGCCAGCGTTATCTCCATTGACCTTCTTGCAACATGTTTTGGGAAGATTCCTCTTCGTTTTGTTCCGCAATACTGTGCCTTTCACAAATGGGCAATTCTGTGTCCAATGTTGGCCTAATTACTGGTAGCAAGTCCTAGTTGTACCACTGCTACTATCGCCATTTGAGGCCTTCTGCTTACTTATCTGCAGCTTTTTTTCTTCAGGAGCTGAGTGACGGTTATTCATTCCAACTTCTCTCAAGTCACGTTCCGCCATCTCCATGGATAATCCTGTTTGACAAGCTATGTTGAAAGTTAACTCTGGCAATGACAACAACTTACTGCAAACGCGTTCACATTATAAACCGGAAACATATCTGGTGCACCAAACCTGTCTCCTGAAATTCCCCAAGATTCCAATGAATGAATAGATTTTTCATGGCAGCAATAAATACTCCAAATTCCTCGCTTGGCAACTAATTTCTTGCGCCAAAACAATCTCCAATCTCCAAAGGCTTGGGAATGTAGTGCCACTCAAGCTTAATCAATATAACCATCAGCGGCATGTTTTCTGGCTTTGTTGGCACGTGCATATTCTTCAGCATTTCATACATCTCTGGGCCTGCTTCAAAATATCCCCCTTTTCCTTTCCCCCACTGCCTTGTATAGCTAGATTATCAGGACCTTCGAGGATAGTAATCTTTAGACATTCCATAAATGCACTGAAAGACTCAGGTTCACGGCTGTACTTCCTCCGTTTCTCCATAATTCCCAGTGATGCAGCCAAGGTCAGTACACCTGTGTGTGCAATATACTTTATTCTAGACTGGATATTTAAACCTGTTTCACACAGGAAGAAACTTACAAGTTCCTCGGTTGGTGAACTAAGAACTTCTCCAACCCGAATGTGGGAATTCTCAATCCCATCTCATCACCACATTTGTCATACCTTTCCAGGCAAAATCACAACATGGGCGGCAGTAACAAAGAACTAGTTAAATCCAGCTTTGCTGATTCAACATAAATATACAAATGGTCACAAGAGGGCACCATTACAGAAACCTTTCTGTTGAGGAATCTGATTGTCAGGCCTGTTGGTGCACCAATGGCTATGTGGGTACAATTGATGATGCCATGGACCTCAGGGAATATATCTATGGTGACAAAACCTCTATGGCTGCGTCGGCCTGTCTGCCTTAAAATGGATGATGCTTCTCGTTCTCTGAAATAGATGGTGCGATTCACCCAAAGCATTTCTATGTCCGCTTTTGGGTGTGTTTGGTGGGGTGTTTCTCGACGGCGGCAGCACAGAGAAACATCGCGCTATTCAATGGCACATTGCCTGTATTTTGGCCTCGGGGAGATTCTCTCCGCTGAGGCTGCACTCAGAGTGATTTCCTGCTGGCAGGCTGAAGCTTCAGGTGCCCTCCCCCTGTTTTGAACACCAACCTAGGGGTGGCACGGGAACACGTCCAATGTTCCAGGCTGGCAGTGCCAAGGTGCCCGGGTGCCTTAGGGAGAGCCAGGATGCAATCCTCCCCTGTCCCCGACCACCTAGGAGTTTCCAACTAGGAGTTCGCCCCCCCCCCCCCCCCCCCCCCAGGTGCCGTTGGATCTTGTCCACATTTGTGTGGACTAGTACTAAACGGTGTCCTGGTGCGGGCTCGCAGGTACGGCCATTGAGTGCTGGGCACCGGGAGAATCTGGTGAACTTATATTTAAATGAGCCATCCGCACCACACCCAATGGAATCTCGCGAGACTTTGAGCGTCGCAAATCTCACAAGAGGCCTCTCGCAAGATTCAATGGCCTCGTCCTGACACCAAGTTGAGCAGACAAAGCTGTTTAATTACGCCCTGAGAGTATGATGAGCCGTCGACTAAGTAATGGCACCCAGGTATACAAGTGACCCCTGGAACAACCCAAATGCACATGTTCAGGTCGTCGGTAATGTTGATGGCTGCCAGTAGGGCCACGGGTTTCATAAAGCATCAGGTCAGTGCTGAGTACTCTCTGACATCATCTGCCTCGATAGTTGCAGCCTCCCTTGACACTGTGTCTCTGCCATTCAAAGGTAGTTGACTTGCACACAGTACAGACAGTGCCATTGATATGCTGTCTTCTCCTCACAACCATTCTTTGAGCTCCTCTAGCCTGCTCCTGACCAGGAGGTTGCCTCTGCTGTAGCTCCCCCTCACTGTTCTCCCTGATGTCCAAGTAGCTTATTCTCATCTCCAGTCCCGGAGCTGCCAGTGGTTTGAACAGCAGGGCCTCTTCTGCCCGTCTTTGCTGCTCAGGTTATGCCAGCAGCCTGATGCCACTTTCAGAACTCCACCCTCTCCTTAGTGAGCAAAGTACACCTCCCAGCACCAACATTGGCAACTCTATGCTGTAGGGCTGAGCAAATTATCATGGTTTTCCATCTATTATATGAAGTGACCAATGCCTCTATTAGCCCTGATGGCGCCTTGCTATGCACATTGCCATGTTTACCCTCAGACACTTTGTGAGTCACAGACCTGCAGATTGAAAATTCAAAACTGACCCAGAGAGGCCTTTCAATTGGATTCACAACAGACTCAACAGCTACTTAATTGGAGGCGTTGTGGGGTCTGGACATTCCCCTCCTGCCTCCCTATTAAAAATTGCTTTGCTCTATGGAGTTGACAGATAGTGTGCCTTCTGGGAATGCGATTTTTAGTCATGCCTGCACCCATTCCAGACCATGGCAGCAATTAAAAATCTGGCCCATTGTCCCCTGCTGGGGTTCAATTAGAATAACTGCTTTGACATCTTCTCAATCTACAAACTGAAACCAATTCTAAGTTTGTCATATTTTCAGAGGTCACTAAATTGGTGAGTACATTGGAGACAGATATAATTCATGATTTTTCAGAAGAATTTAGATTATCATTCAACTGAACTGGCAAATATAGTCCAGATATGTAAAGGGCTACATGCAGACTAATGTGCAGCATATATATTGAAAGGAATTGAGTGAGCATGGGGTTCTTGGAAACCTGACATTAATGGTAGAACCTTCACTTAACATTGAGGCATTGTGGCAAATAATTGAAACAAATGTAACAGTGATATTGTGAAATAGACAGAAGCCTATAGTGATCATGCTGAGCATTTATTATCTTCTGCACTTGGAGACCTGGGGGTAGTTTGATAACTACATGTCAGAAGGCATGTATATGGATCGGAGCGGGTGCTTAACAGAGTGGAACAATGGATTCCAGTTGTAAGGGAAGTATGCTCTTGGAAATATTAAAGAAGCTCCAGCTCCACTGCCTGGAGAACGTTAAGGAGTACGTCTGGTTAAGGGGCAAATTGTACAGATAAGTTGAACCATAAGCATTACTGAACTAGGTGAGGCCAGGATCACCACAGAGCACAAGATTTAAGCTGGGGAGAAATTTAAACCAGATATTGTAAGAAATTCATTTATTTGAAAAGTAAACATTGGAGGATTCTGCTAGACAATGGAATCAAACACAACTGATATGTCCAAAATATAATTCCATTTTGTTTGGTCTTGCATGTCAGCGTTATAGTGGAACAAGCTTCAATGGACTAAACTGACTTCTTGTCCTGGAGTATTTTTATTTGTTTGGTACAAGGAGATCTGAATTCCTCGTTCTTGTGCAAATTGGTGAATTATGCTAAAACTTCTAAATAAACTGTGGTGTCAGCACCACAAATGATGTTTCTAAGAGTTGAATGGCCTGAGTGGCACATTAAAATTAGTCATAGATGTAGGCTAGGGAAGTGTTGGGCAAAGTCCATTTCATGGAAAAAAAACCAGTGGCTCAACCAAGAATTTAAACTTTTTTTGTTGCAATATTTGTGTCAGATCAGCCTGCATTTGTTGCAAAAGGTTTTCTGGATTTTCACTTTCGAGCATAAAGTGCAGTCAGTTAAAGGCTGATTCTGAACCAAAGAAATGGAGGTAATCTATCTGTTAGTTCTTGGAATACTAATATGGTGAAGTTCCTGGTTATGCATATGAGGGTGGGAGGGTGCAGAAGAGAGAAAGACTAAAGAATAATCGAGATTAGTTTATCTTGCTCAATGGAAATAAAAGGTATTTTTGAAACTTTTTCGCCCGTTGAAACCTCTGCTCTTGACTGTCCCACTCCTGAACTGTTAGACCTAAAGGCTGACAAGCCTCCAGTACCTGATGGTCTGCATCCTAGAGTCTTAAAAAGAACTGGTTGCAGAAATAGTTAAGGCATTGGCTATAATCTTCCCTAGTTCCTTAGATTCTGGAAAGATCACGGAAGTTTGGAAAATAGCAAATGAAATATCTTTATTGAAGAAAGGAGGGAGACAGAAAGTAGGAAACTACAGGCCAATTTACCTAATATCTGTCAGAGGAAAATTGCTAGAATTTATTATTATGAAGGTTATAGTAGGATACTTGGGAAAATTATAATGGAGCAGGCGGAGTCAATGTGGTTTTCTGAAAGGGAGATCGTGTTTAACTAATTCATTAGAGTTCTTTGAGGAATTAACAAGCAAGGTGTATAAAGGGGAACCTGTAAACATTGTGTACAACCATGATCTTATCAAATGGGGGAGAAGGCTTGAAGGATGCAATGGCCTAATCCTGCTCCTAATGCTCTTATGGGCAGCACGGTAGCACAGTGGTAGCACAGTAGCTTCACAGCTCCAGGATCCCAGGTTCGATTCCTGGCTTGGGTCACTGTCTGTGCAGAATCTGCACGTTCTCCCGTGTCTGCGTGAGTTTCCTCCGGGTGCTCCGGTTTCCTCCCACAGTCCAAAGATGTGCAGGTTAGGTGGATTGGCCATGGTAAATTGCCCTTAGTGTCCAAACTAAAAGGTTAGGTGGGGTTACTGGGTTACGGGGATAGGGTGGAGGCGTGGGCTTAGGTAGGGTGCTCTTTCCAGGAGCTGGTGCAGACTTGATGGGCCGATTGGCCTCCTTCTGCACTGTAAATTCTATGATCTATGATCTAAGTCCTGTGCTCCCATGCTCCATGAATACCCAAGGCAGATATGGTCTCCTGCTGAACCTCTTCACTCTCTCTTCCTCCTGCATCATCCAGCTGCTTGTCCTACTCTGTGTCTCCCCTTCTCATTCTCCCAGTCAAGTGTACTGCTGCTTCAGTATCTGGGAACGAGTGGTTTGTACAGAATCCTTAACATCGGAACAAAGTCCTGCAGCATCTGCAACACCACTCCCCATTGATTGCATCAAATTGAAACAACTCTTGAAACAATCAGACACTTCTAAAATCACAGTTAGAGCCATTTATCATCAACCAACAGCTAACCTGACATTGGTTGATGATCCCTTTAAATAGCACTAGTGGGAGGGTCATTCTTGCTGCGGAATGCATGTTCAGCCTTGCATGCATTAGACACAGTATTAGCTGGAGTATTGATCTCTAATACAATAACTCTGGTGTCAAAGGAACATTATGCATCAAAGTCTACCCACTCTTCTTAATTCCAGAAAATGCTGTTTGTGCACATGCTACTGCCATCATCAAAATGGTGCAACTGGCATGAGATGTATCAACATATGCTGCTGATTCCATTTTGGAAACAAAATGATACTTATAGTGCCAAAGAATGGGCACTGCAAACCCATATGTTGTGGCCCTTGTTGGAAAGTAGACTCACTTATGACTGAGACCATTACAGCTGTTCCTGGCCTTGGTTATATCCACTTCTCGAAACTGTCAGACTCAGTAACTTGCTCATCATGCTCACCATCAAACAATGAACAGAAGGTAATTTTATGAGTTTGCACTCCACATGTGAATTTCTACAATTTCCCCTGGAAGTTCCCAACATTAAATGCTAATCGGTTGGGGGTTTCGATGCTGTCTGGATTCTTTGCTCACAAATATACATTCAGGCTCTGTGTCTGCCTGAATCTTACATTGTCCACATTTCCCTTTAGGCTTTGCGAACGTTCATGTTTCTTGTTGTAAGTGGCCATCCCAGATGGCTACACTTCCTTTGCCAATTATTTTGAGCCTGTGCCCTTTAGTGATTGATGTTCTCTTGACTGGGAACAGTTCCTCACTATTTACCCTGTCCATAGAACATACAGTACAGAAGGAGGCCATTCGGACCATCGAATCTGCACCGACCCACTTAAGCCCACACTTCCACCCTATCCCCGTAACCCAATAACCCCGCCTAACCTTTTTGGTCATTAAGGGCAATTTATCATGGCTAATCCACCTAACCTGCAAGTCTTTGGACTGTGGGAGGAAACCGGAGCACCCGGAGGAAACCAACGCAGACACGAGGAGAACCTGCAGACTCCGCACAGACAGTGACCCAGCGGGGAATCGAACCTGGGATCCTGGCGTGTGAAGCCACAGTGCTAGCCACTTGTGCTACCGTCCAGATCCCTAAGGATCTAGAATACCTCTATCAAGTCTCCTCTCAGCCTTCTTTTCTCCAGGGAAAACAGTACCATCCTCTCCAATCTACACTCATCTTACAGTTCTTCGCCCTTGGAATCATTCTTGTGAATCTCCTCTGTGCTCTCTCCAATGTCTTTACATCCTTCCTGAAGTATGGCTCCCAGAACTGGATGCAGTACTTCAGCTGAGGCCTAAATAATGTCTTCTACAAGTTCAACACAACCTCCCTACTCTTGCACTCAATACTGCTAATAATAAAACCTAAGAGTGGTGGCACGGTGTTGCAGTGGTTAGCACTGCTGCCTTATGGCACTGGGCACCCTGGTTAGATCCCGGCCCTGGGTCATTATCCGTGTGGAGTTCAGATATTTCACCCGTGTCTGCGTGAGTCTCACCCCCCACAACCCAAAGATGTGTAGGGTAGGTGGATTGGTCATGTTAAATTGGCCCTAAATTGGAAAAAAAGAAGAATGAGGTACTTTCAATGTTTTAATTAAGTAAATAAATGTATAAAACCTAAGACACTGGATGGAATTTTCTGCACCCCCGCGTTACGTTTTGGGGAGACGGCCGCATTGGCTGGAGCTGAGATCGTCTGGTCTCACTGCTGTCAACGGGGTTTCCTTTTGTATGTACCTCCCGCCAACGGGAAACCCACAACGCGAGTTCGCCGAAGGTGGGAGCGGAAGTTCCTGCCGGTGGGAACAGCCAGAAAATTCCTGCCACCGTATGTTCAATTCACTGCTCTCGCAACATGCCCTGATGTTAAGTAATTAGGTATTGCATTTTCCTGACATCAATTTTGATGAACTTGCACATGAACAGCAATTATGGATAACAAATATTACACATCTGACTAGTCTAGATAACAGTTGATCCTGGGGCTTTTCTAACATTTTGGCAAGCCGTCAACCACACTCAGTCACACAATGCCTTGTTCATATGTGTTCACTGGCTTCTCCTGCATCCCTGCATCATATTGTGGTAGTATTTTTATCTTACCTGATGTTCGCTGTTAGATTGCTATTGTGGTTGATTATTCACATCATTTAGACATAGAACAGTACAGCACAGAACAGGCCCTTCAGCCCTCGATGTTGTGCCGAACAATGATCACCCTACTTTAACCCACGTAACCCGTAACCCAACAATCCCCCCATTAACCTTACACTACGGGCAATTTAGCATGGCCAATCCACCTAACCCGCACATCTTTGGACTGTGGAAGGAAACCGGAGCACCCGGAGGAAACCCACGCACACACGGGGAGGACGTGCAGACTCCACACAGACAGTGACCCAGCCGAGAATCGAACCTGGGACCCTGGAGCTGTGAAGCATTGATGCTAACCACCATGCTACCGTGAGGCCCCGAGCTTCAACCAAGATTGCAAAGTGAGGAGAATGGAGGACACCCATGAGAATGGCTGATACTATGGATAGGAACTGCATTTTGCGTACTCCAAAGTCACACATCGCCCTGACTTGGAGCTATAATCATGATTGTTTTCACTCTCCCTGCATCAAAATCCCAGAACCCCCATCCAAACTGCACATGTCCCTGCACCACATGGACTGCAGCGGTTCAAGAAGGCAGCTCACCACCACCTTCTCAAGGGCAACAAATGCTGGCCCGCGTCCTATGAATGAATAAACTTTTAAAATAACAATTTATCTGGATGAAATACCAAATTAGCTGCTTGAGAAACATGAAAGGAGCATTCCTTGATGCGTCACGATTCCTGGTTTTCTCCCGCTTCCTCTAGAAGGTTCATGTTGCACAAATTCATTATCAGCAAAATCACAGAAACATTACTAACGTTTGAATCGTGCCATTCAAATCCTACAACATCTTGAAACAATCTTTGATTCACAAAAGGAGGATGATATACATACTAGTGTCAAATTAATTTAAATTTTAGCTTTGAGGTGCGAGGCCCAGTATCTGAAATAATACCTACCAGTCAATTTATTTTCTTCCAGTGGCAGGGAAAAAGGCTGTCCTCCATTCCTGATGTGGAACATTTCAGAAAAAAACAGAAATACTTTGATGATAGAAGCCTTTTATATTAGATGACAGTAAGAGAAATGCAAGAGCTTTTCAAGAAGAATATAAAAATTTTACACAAAGGGAATCTTATCCTCTGAACTTTTGATTAATATCAGTTATTCTACTATTTAGACAAAAGGTTGATGCATTAAGGAAATTCATTTTCTATAATCCAACATTAGAACGGTAGAGAATTAATAGTCCCAAAATATATCCTGCCATCTGAGTATGTTAAATGAATTAATTATAGTCCTTCTATTATTTCTAAAATTGAAACTAAAATTTTCCATTTTCAAATATGAATTGTTCATTGTTGGAAAGAGATTGCAGAGGAGCAATTGGACTGTGCACCACCCAAACTTATGTCAACACAGTCCCAATGTGCAAAAATTGGGTCTGTGTTGCATGCATCCTTCTTTGATGGGAAGTGAGTTGGGCATCACTTTGGCAAAGATGTTTTTGTGTGTACAGGCAGATTATGATGTCCATCAGGGTACATCCTGATTTGATAGCGGTGCTGCCATTTTTGAACTCTAATGCATTTCCCTAACTTTGCACTGCTCTCAGCCGGAGGCCACATCTGTCTTCAGGGAGCTGTTCTCTTACCTCATGTGCAGTAGCAGCCAAAGCTTCAGACACTTTTACATCACTAAGAGGTCTTGACTGACATTAGTCAGCTGCTACAGCCACCCGAGACCGTAGAAGAGTAAAGGCAGCATTGACTGTGGCCGTCAAGCTTATTATCACTCGTAGCTTTTATTCAGCTTGTTTTTTTCTAAGCTTCTGCTGGAGTTACTTTTATTAATAAATTTTGAGTACCCAATCTTTTTTTTCCAATGAAGGGGCAATTTAGCAAGAATAAAAGAATGACTAGGGTAAGAGTAGGGCCAGTCAAGGACAGTGGTGGGAAGTTGTGTGTGGAGGCTGAGGAGATAAGCGAGATACTAAATGAATACTTTTCGTCAGTATTCACTCAGGAAAAAGATAATATTGTGGAGGAGAATGCTGAGACCCAGGCTATTAGAATAGATGGCATTGAGGTGCGTAGGGAAGAAGTGTTGGCAATTCTGGACAAGGTGAAAATAGATAAGTCCCCGGGGCCGGATGGGATTTATCCTAGGATTCTCTGGGAAGCCAGGGAAGAGATTGCTGAGCCTTTGGCTTTGATTTTTAGGTCATCGTTGGCTACAGGAATAGTGCCAGAGGACTGGAGGATAGCAAATGTGGTCCCTTTGTTCAAGAAGGGGAGTAGAGATAACTCCGGTAACTATAGGCCGGTGAGCCTAACGTCTGTGGTGGGTAAAGTCTTGGAGAGGATTATAAAAGATACGATTTATAATCACCTAGATAGGAATAATATGATTAGGGACAGTCAGCATGGTTTTGTGAAGGGTAGGTCATGCCTCACAAACCTTATCGAGTTCTTTGAGAAGGTGACTGAACAGGTTGACGAGGGTAGAGCAGTTGATGTGGTGTATATGGATTTCAGTAAAGCGTTTGATAAGGTTCCCCACGGTCGGCTATTGCAGAAAATACGGAGGCTGGGGATTGAGGGTGGTTTAGAGATGTGGATCAGAAATTGGCTAGTTGAAAGAAGACAGAGAGTGGTAGTTGATGGGAAATGTTCAGAATGGAGTTCAGTTACGAGTGGCGTACCACAAGGATCTGTTCTGGGGCCGTTGCTGTTTGTCATTTTTATAAATGACCTAGAGGAGGGCGCGGAAGGATGGGTGAGTAAATTTGCTGATGACACTAAAGTCGGTGGAGTTGTAGACAGTGCGGAAGGATGTTGCAGGTTACAGAGGGACATAGATAAGCTGCAGAGCTGGGCTGAGAGGTGGCAAATGGAGTTTAATGTGGAGAAGTGTGAGGTGATTCACTTTGGAAAGAATAACAGAAATGCGGAATATTTGGCTAATGGTAAAATTCTTGGTAGTGTGGATGAGCAGAGGGATCTCGGTGTCCATGTACATAGATCCCTGAAAGTTGCCACCCAGGTTGATAGGGTTGTGAAGAAGGCCTATGGTGTGTTGGCCTTTATTGGTAGAGGGATTGAGTTCCGGAGCCATGAGGTCATGTTGCAGTTGTACAAAACTCTAGTACGGCCGCATTTGGAGTATTGCGTACAGTTCTGGTCGCCTCATTATAGGAAGGACGTGGAAGCTTTGGAACGGGTGCAGAGGAGATTTACCAGGATGTTGCCTGGTATGGAGGGAAAATCTTATGAGGAAAGGCTGATGGACTTGAGGTTGTTTTCGTTAGAGAGAAGAAGGTTAAGAGGTGACTTAATAGAGGCATACAAAATGATCAGAGGGTTAGATAGGGTGGACAGCGAGAGACTTCTCCCGCGGATGGAGGTGGCTAGCACGAGGGGACATAGCCTTAAATTGAGGGGTAATAGATATAGGACAGGGGTCAGAGGTGGGTTTTTTACGCAAAGAGTGGTGAGGCCGTGGAATGCCCTACCTGAAACAGTAGTGAACTCGCCAACATTGGGGGCATTTAAAAGTTTATTGGATAAGCATATGGATGATAAGGGCATAGTGTAGGTTAGATGGCCTTTAGATTTTTTCCATGTCGGTGCAACATCGAGGGCCGAAGGGCCTGTACTGCGCTGTATCGTTCTATGTTCTATGCTCTAATCCACCTAACCTGCGCACCTTTGGGTTGTGGGAGTGAAACCCAGGCAGACACGGGGAGAACGTGGAAACTCCACACGGACAGTGACCCAGGACCGGGATTCAACCCCAGGTCCTCAGCGCTGTAGACCCAGTGCTAACCACTGCACCACCTACCGTCCACTTCTGCTGGAGTTATAAGCATGTCTTGCAGTTTGCAGTACACAGCCTTTTAAGGGAGGTCACTGAGGTTTTTTAGACACAGGGAGACAGCTTAATCTCATTCCCTCTTGCCAAATAGGCAAACAGGTGGTGACAGTTTAAGAATTTCCATGGATTGCCAGCTTACCCATTGTCCATGGTATCACTGACTTCACGTTGCCTTATGTGCACCTCATACGGACTGCTCCCTTCACTAACAGAAGGATTCCAACCCCTCAATGTGCAGCTGGTGTGTGATCACAGGCCACTCATTACACAGGTGAATGTGCACCATCTGAGTTGCAATCTGATTTATTTGTTCTGTGTTAGCAGTCCTCTGTCCCAAATGTATTTGTCACATCACAGCCAGTCAAAGACGAGCTACCAGGCTGGGTTATCTCATATGTCATGACTCGTGACACTGGTCTGAAACCCATGTACACAGCAGGTCTACAATGGGAGCCTTGCTGACACAAGGAATACTATAGACCACAGCATTGATATCCTGAAGAATGATTCTACTACCCATGCTAGGGGACCCCTGCAGTGCTTAGCTGAATGGGTATCAAGGTGTGTTGCTGTTTGCTGCATTTTGTATAACCTGGTCTTGTGAAATAGTCGTTATTATCACTTATTAAGTGAGAAGCTGGGGAGCAGGAGCAGGGGATGAAGAGAAGAAGGGGACGGAAATGAGGGAAAATGAAGAATAAGGAAGACAGCTTCCTTTCAGCCGGGCTATATGTGACCCTGGTGTATAAGTTGAAATTTGAAACTTCTAAACATCCTTCCAAAATCAGGGATCGACTTATATGCGGAGCATAAGATGTGACCCGTTAGTGTTGGAGGAGGAAGACTGTTTCTGTTTGTTATTGCCATGTATTGTCTGCTCTGTGTGGGCGTGTCTTGAACTCCCACGCATCGTCTTGGCAACACAGCTCATAATGCTTGCTCAGTATCATGTGCTGACTCACAAGGAGAATATAAGTTTAAACATACATTTATTAGTTGAAAAATGTGGGGGTCAATTTATACACAGAGTATATGCTTAAACATGCATTTTGATGCTGAGTTGACTTATACACCACCATCTATGGTAATTCATTAGAAATGCAAGTGACCTCAGCAACTCCGCCTCATTCAGCAACAATCCTAATCCTTACTTCTCCTGTTTCATTGATAATCATGTCATTGTCATAAGAGTACAAACATTTTTTTTTAAATACAGAAAATGCACATTCTATTCCAGTGTTATAAATTCAATTATTAACATAATGTATACAAATTAAACTAATTCCACTTGTGTATGCCTTTAATTCATTTAGAATCATGGAGTCAGAGAAGTTTAGAAGGAGGCCTGTGTCAGCTGAGAAATAATTATGCAGCCTAATCATAATTTCTAGCTTTTGGTTCATATGTCTGTATGTTTTGGCACTTCAAGCGCACATGCAAATCTTTGTAATTGCGATGAGGGTTTATAACTCGGCCACTTTTTGAGGCACTGATTTCTTGCCTCTCAGCCCTCTTGGTGAAAATAAATTACCCTCAACTACCAACACTTTTAAACCTAGTTACAGATATTTCAGATCCTTCCTTCCTATCCACATGACTTTGTACACCTCAATTAAACTCCCCTTAGCTTCCTCTGTTTGGGCAGCACGGTAGCATTGTGGATAGCACAATTGCTTCACAGCTCCAGGGCCCCAGGTTCGATTCTCGGCTTGGGTCACTGTCTGTGCGGAGTCTGCACATCCTCCCCGTGTGTGCGTGGGTTTCGTCCGGGTGCTCCGGTTTCCTCCCACAGTCCAAAGATGTGCAAGGTAGGTGGATTGGGCATGCTAAATTGCCCTAGTGTCCAAAATTGCCTTTAGTGCTGGGTGGGGTTACTGGGTTATGGGGATAGGATGGAGGTGTGGGCTTGGGTAGGGTGCTCTTTCCAAGAGCCGGTGCAGACTTGATGGGCCGAATGGCCTCCTTCTGCACTGTAAATTCTATAAATCTATGTTTCAAAGAAACCAACCCCTGTCTATCCAGTCTTTCCTCAGAAAGTTTCCAAAGTACTTGCAACATCCTCAGGAACCTCCTCTGTACCCATCCTTCCTTTAATGTGATGACCAGAGCTGTACACAGTACTCTAGCTGTTGCCTAACTGGAGTTCTATACAGTTCCAGCCTAAACTCTCAGCTCCACTATTTTCTGCTAATATAGGAAATTATCCCATAAGCCTTCTACACCATCTTATCTACCTGTCTTGCAGACCTTCACACTAAATTCCGTCTGTTTGTCTACACATTTCTATATCCTGCTGTTTATTGTGTGTTGTTTTGCCTTGTTTGCCCTCACAAACTCATTACATCATGGAATCATAGAATTCCTACAGTGCAGCCGGAGGCCATTCGGCCCATTGAGTCTGCGCCGACCCTTGGAAAGAGCACCCAATTTAGGCCCACGCCCCCACCCTATCCCCATAACCCAGTAACCTGGCCTAACCTTCTGGACACTAGGGGCCAATTTAGCATGGCCAATCCACCTAACCTGCACATCTTTGGTCTGTGGGAGGAAACCGGAGCATCTGGAGGAAACCCAGGCAGACACGGGGAGAAAGTGCAAACTGCACACAGACAGTCACCCAAGGCTGGAATTGAACCCGGGTTCCTGGCGCCGCAGCACTGCTAACCACTGTACCACTGTGCAATTACCTCTCACCTCTCTGGATGGAATTCCACCTGACACGTTTCTACCCACCTGACCAGTAATAGCTTCTTGCAGTCTACAACCTTCTTCACTGTCAACCACATGGCCGATTATCTGCAAACTTCTTAATCATGGCCATATTTTCGCTTCATGAAATGAAATGAAATGAAAATCGCTTATTGTCACGAGTAGGCTTCAATGAAGTTACTGTGAAAAGCCCCTAGTCGCCACATTCCGGCGCCTGTCCGGGGAGGCTGGTACGGGAATCGAACCGTGCTGCTGGCCTGCTTGGTCTGCTTTATAAGCCAGCGATTGAGCCTTGTGAGCTAAACTCATGTCAGTGATTGAATTTTGGATCCAAAGGACCACTTTCTATTAGTTTTCTGACCAGTTTATCATGTGGGGCTGTGCTTGCTAAAATCCATGTTGACTGTATCAAATGTGCTGCCTGCATTGTTTCCTTGCTCCTCCTCAAAATATTCAGCTGTTAGTCAGACACAACTTTCCCTCAGCAAATCCTTGCTGACTGTCCTTGACGTTTCTAACGGACCATTTATACTGTCCCTCAGAACTTTTTCCATCAATTTTCCCACCACTGTGGTTAGGCTGTAGTTTGCTCAGCTATCTCTTTCTTCTTTTTAAAACAATGGTACTATATCAACAGGCCTACGTTCCAAATCTGTAACCTAGGAGATCAGAAAATAATAGTCCGAGCCTGTGTCTTTTCCACCTTTACTTCTCTAAACAGTCTGGGATAAAGTTTGCCTGGATCTGGCAATTTGTCTGCTTTCAAAGGTATGCTAGACTTGTTAGTATTTATTCTACCACCATGTTAATTCCATCCAATGTTTTATTATTTGAATTATGCCCAACATTTTTGAAGACAGGCACAAAATATTCATTCAGAAGTGTACCAATATCTATTGCTTCCTCCATTTATTCAATACTTTCTCTTTCTGTAGTTATCTTTTTGCTCCTTATACATTTCTACAGCCCAACTTGGCAGAGGGCTTCACTCAGAGTTTTCCCCCCTCCACAGCCTTTGTTCCATCTCCATGGTGTGCGATAGATCCAGGGATACTGCCCCATTTGTGTTGTAGCCTTTATGTGGACGGGTTACACACTCCTATGCTATTCCATGAGAATGCAACAACACTCCCTGCCATGTCCAGCAACTCACAAGAACTCACAAGAATACCTCTGTAAACACACTACAGTACTTAAAATTACGTTCCCTGCAATTTGGGTGCTGGCTCTTTAAATCATCCTGGTGCTTGAAGTATCATCGGAAATGGCCCCAGGATGTGTTTAACAGAGAGTATAGGAAGCATTTATTCATTATGTAGAGGGAAAGGTGTTTAGAAGAAGAGTCATATTGGGCTGGAAATGTTAACTCTAAGTTCTCTCTCCATAGATGCTGCCAGACCTGCTGAACTTATTCAATACTTTTGGGTTTTGATTTTGGATAAGCAAGAGGCTTCCTCCAGAGGCATCTCTCTCTGAGTTCCAGACACACCTGATCTGATATCACTGATAATGTACATCAGTTATTGGCATAATAACTTTTTAACCCTTCATATCACAGTGCTGGTCCGATCTCGTAGAATAACCCTTGATCTTATAATGACATGCAAACCGTTCAATGAACTGTGTGATCCAAATTAGGATGTCCAGCATCATATCAGCTCGTGGGAGCACTTGATATCAGCATAGAGTTACTTCACATGCTTCTGATGCACACAGAGGATGCCTGCATATGTGCATGCCATGCAGGGTGTGTAAGAAGCAACTGGTGGTAGGATAAGCACCTCTGAGAGGGCACAAAGTTCAAGGAGACAAACCAAATTCACACGCAATCTGTTCCCATATCGGTCTCAGGTAGCACAGTGGTTAGAACTGCTGCTTCACAGTGCCAGGGTCCCAGGTTTGATACCTGGCTTGGGTCACTGTCTGTGTGGAGTCTGCACATTCTCCTGGGTCTGTGTGGGTTTCCTCTGGGTGCTCCAGTTTCCTCCCACAGGTCCCGAAAGATAATTTGGACATTCTGAATTCTCCCTCTGTGCACTCGAACAGGTGCCGGAATATGGTGACTCGGGGCTTTTCACAGTAACTTCCATTGCAGTGTTAATGTAAGCCTACTTGTGACAATAAAGATTATTATTATAATAATTGCACCTCACATTACTCTAATGCTCAGAATAGAATATTTTGGGTCTCACTGCATGTCAGTCCACTGAGATACATTTGATTAGTCTTGGCTCCTTGATGACAGTCCCACAATGAAGATCTGTAGTAGATGTGGATGATTATTATCAGAGTGGCTCCTGGGAAAGACTTCAACTGAATGCGAAACAGTGGACCTCAAGTGTGATAAATTAATGACTGCACTATTGTTATTCCTGAACTCTAAAATAGTTCAGATATTCTGGAGTTGTCAGAAAAATGGACAGGTTTCCTTAATGAAATACAAAAAGCGATGAAGGAAGACTCCAGGAAGATCACAGGATGTACTCATGCATTCAAGGGGACATTAAGTAGCTGATGCAACCTGAAGTGATGGCAACATTGATTATTTTCAAGAGTTTGTAGCTGATAGAGATGAAGGAGCAGTATTGCATTTTACAGAAATTATAATCGGGAATCACCTTGCATTTAAGGAATAAACATGCTTGCAAGTAAGTTGTTGTAATATAACACATGCCTATTTTGAAATAACTATGGAGTAAAGAGTGTAATTTAATTGTCAAATTTTGCACCAGTTAGATATCAGTTTGGGGGATTGGCAATCAGGATGATGTAACCACTTACCCTTTCAGTTCAACTATTGATTCCTGACACCTTGCATTCAATTATCGTTTGAAGGCAGCTTTTAAGATACTTTAAGATGCCAAAAAGAGGAACAATCAATTCTGCTTCAAAAAGAAGTAAAGGGAAATGTGCGGAAATTCCATCTAAAAAAAAAAATCACTTAACTCAGGCAGCCATCTACAAAGGGAAAAACGATGTACGCTGGATATCTGAAATTAAACAGAGAACGCTTTAAATATTCCACAGTTGGTAAGTTTACCATTTCAGCTTTTCTTTTGTTGCAATAAAGTCAAAGGAGGTGTGAGGAGTTGCTGCGGTGGATCTAGAAGGTTCACACAACTAACAAGGTGCACCAGTAAAGGAGGGGGTAAGTGTTCAAGCTGGTGGAAGGGACTCGATCAAATAGGTTGCTTAGTCCTCGATGGTGTTGAGCTTCTTCGAACTGCACTATCATGACAAAAAGAGAGCATTTCATCACAGTCTTAACTTATGCCTTTTAGATGGTTGACAGTCTCTGAGGAATCTATCTTGATGGATAGTCAACAAGATATTGAGGATAGTCATTGCCTAGTACTTGCGAGACATGAATGTTACTTGATGCGTGTCAGTCCAAGCCTGAATGTTGCCCACGTATTGCTGCAAGTGGGTATGAGCTGCCCATTATCCTCATCTCGTATGGGTGACAACAGGCAAAGGAGTAGTTGGGAAGATTTCTATGTAAATACAGGAAAAACAACCATGTCCCTCCTCCTCCAGCAAAACTAGATTCCGCAAAACATTTTTTCAACTTTTTCTGAGCAGCCTCCAACCTTTCCGTTTAGACAATGCTATGCAACGTGTTAGCCATCAACTATATCTGGCTAATTGGGAATCCACATGTACTTAGTTGTATTTTTTATCAGAAAATAGAAAGTTGGTAACAAGCACTGCTATTGGATTATGTGGGGCTAGATTCTACGATTCTGGGACTATGACCCCATGCTGGCATGGGAACAGTGGTAGAAAACTGCCACAAAATGACCACCGATTCCCTGTTTTGCTGGGGGCTAGCATGCCAACAGCGTAGAGCATCCAGCCTAACTGCCGATACGGCTGGAGAATTACCAGGTCCGTGGCTGTGCGTGCACACGATGCCAGCCTGCAGCGGCCGAGCCATGCTTCATGGCGGACCCGGCCCGCAAAATAGTGCCCCCCTTCAGCCGGCTCACACGCCCCAGACCACCACCCCACAGAGCCCCCAGCCCCGAATAATGCTCCCCCTGTGGCGGTGTTGGACTGAGTGCGCAGTTGCCATGCTGATTTCCCAACGGGTGAAACCACATGTGTCCCACACCGTCGGGAACTCGGTCGGTCGGGGTGGAAGCATCAGGGGGGTGGGCCTTAGGCAATGTCCTGAGGCCGTCGATATGTGGCACAGCGTAGTCACAGAGTACACCGCTTTAGAAGGGGTGGAGCATCACAAAAGCAGTGTCGCCAAACGTGATTTCAGCGTCAGCGACGGGAGAATCCGGTCAATACTCATATTTACACAGCGTGTGGATGTAAACTTTAACCTCTGTGCATTTGTCGACAAAATAGTAAGACAAAAAGCAGAATGTGTGGGTGTTTTTTTGATTGTTATCTGTGCAACATAGGATGAAGATGAAAACTATTACTGTGCTCAGCTTGTTGGACAGCAGGACAGCAGATGGATGCAGGCCCAACCAATAATAGCAGATCCATTAGACCACATGATGGCAAAGGGCAAACTTTGACCTGGATGAGGGTGGGTGGTGCGTTTCATTTTGTGAGTCAAGATTTTCAGCAATCACAGCGATGAAGTCAAAGCACTGTTTGCAACTGCTGGACAAAGCTTTGACTAAGATGTAACAAGATGTGCTGTGTCTGGCAGATTCATAACAGACTTCCATACTTCAGTGAGATAGGAAGGCTGCGCGGAATGAAGTCAGAGGTTTATTTCCATCTATATACACAGATAACATCTCTGTGTATTCTTACTAAAATTACTACATGCAGCTAAAATAGTGACAGCGAGGTCACACCTGTGACTCGTTGTGCTTTTTAATGGACAACATTGTTTTTGGATATGCTTACCATGGGGTCGGTGGGCAGGGGTTTCACTGTCCACGTCGTCGCCTGTCTGTGATGGCACAGGCACCTCATTAGCATACAGTGCCCAGGCACCCACCTCTTTCAAGCAAGTGTGATGACTGCCCATTTTGAAGCCTACATAATAACAGTGGGGCCTCGAATAGAAGAGGAATTTTGGCCTCACTGCTGCTGCATTTACGCAGAAAAATGCCGTTGGTTTTTTTTGGTGTCCAAGTAAGGAGGCTCCAAACAAACAGTTATGAGCAAGTTGAAGGGAGAGGCAATCTCTGCCACCTCAATCACCCCACCAGCAACACCATTCGATCCCAACAATACTGTGCACAATGACATCACCATACAATGCTAGAAAGGTTTTAATTATTTCACTAGTTTGGCCAAGAGAAGTGAAAGATTGACTGTACATGCAAGTAATTAAATAGTGCTGGAAACCTGACTGACCTCTACAAAGGAAAGTCGCCATAGCCCCAGACTGCTTTCCCCTTTGAGGGGGTCAGCTGACTGGTGTTGATTTAAGCTGAGGATCCCACACCTCAGATGAGGGGCAAGGTTGAGAAGGAGGAGGCTTCATGAATAACCTCAGCCTGTACAGGGATTGAACCAATGCTGCTGGCCTCGCTCTGCATTACAGACCAACCCTCCGAGCTAAACCGGCCCCCTGACCTCTCTAACCTCCAGGATCACATGTGAATGAGAACTGTTAAGCACAAGAAAACCTCCCCAACAATCCAGATATTTCCTAAGCAACGTTATTTTTACATTGTCAACAAAATTTGCAACGACCTTTTCATATAGGTCTTCCGCAGTTTTAAAATATTGAAAGTCACTTGCAGCCAAATAATGTTGCAGGATCACTACGTTGTGCGACCTATGAACTGTTTGATTCTTTTCCACCTCTGGGACACTTTTCAAGTGGGGCTTATAGGGCCAACAAATCAATAGATCAGGAAAATGTCAGACACCAAATGTCCTCAACTTCGTCCGCAGAGATCAATGGCGGACGCTGGGCAGGCCAATCAAAATACTGCAGTCACAAGAAAGGAATTATGACACTCATTTTCCGGGGGTAGGAGTTCCTTGTTAGATTGCTTGCATTCGGTTCAAAAATAGAGAGAAACTCTATGGAGAGTAAATTAGTGGCGGAGTATTTCAATGAGGGACAAACGCAGTGATTGTTAAGGTGGTGGATTTAAATCACACAGCAGAGACTGGAGTGCATTGTATTTCAGGCACAACCTCAAAGAAGAAAAGGCAGCTCTCAACAGTATCGTTACCAATGTTGACACCTTGACCAACATCACTAAAGTGGTTTATTTGGCAATTATTTCAGTGCTGGGAACTTGCTATGCAGTACCCTTTGAAAATAATTGACTATGAAGCACTTTATGATGACCAAGGTTGTGAAAGGAGATACATAAATGTAAATCTTTATTTCCTTTGAGTAGATGTAACCACAGCATGTCATTTTTTTTCTATATTTCATCAGATAACTATTTTTATATTTTGTTAAGAACATAACAGCACTACAGATGCTAAGTGCATCAAATGTTCATTATTAGAGAAGACTGTTGGAGAGGACTGTTTAGAATAATGGATAAATCAACTGTTAGGAGGCATAATTATACATGGAGACTTTTTCATTTATATTAACAATGTTTATATTTCCATGTGTTACGGTTGGGTGAGGGAGGGTTGAATGGCTCTCCTCTTTTCCCACTGCTCATTTGCCTGCAACATATTTTATTCTTCAGGATGTACTTGGCAATTCAGTAAGTGTTTAACTGTTTATGTGCTGGGATTGTAAAAGACAGCAACAGAAAGGTTTTCTTGATTGTTTCACTTAAAAGAAGAAAGAGGATATATTTATTTTGGTATCATGATCGGTACAGGCTTGGGCCTGTTCCTGTGCTGTATTGTTCTTTGTTCTTTATTACAATTAATCCAGGTAAAATAATAGAAATGGTGCAACATTCAGGAACATACATACTCAAAATTGACACACCAACGAGCTAGAGTGGGAGGATAGATTTAATAGGCTCTTTAGAGTCAGATAAAAGTTAAAGTTATGGGGTATTGTAGGTTGATGGCTTGGTTGGTCCCAGACTACTCAGCAATCCCTCAGGATTCAGCGTCAAGGCCGTTTAGAGATATAAACAGATGGTCTATCTGTTCTTCTGGAAACAGCAGCTGCTGGGTTGAGTTCTTTAAAATCTCTTTTCATGACGTAGATGGTCATTCAAACTTGCAAGATGGGTGGAGAGAGAGGGGGCAGGATACTCCATTCCGCTGCACCAGATTTCTGGTGCATCGCGCCCCCATCCGCAGTGGGATTGTCCGACCTGCCAGGAGGCCAATGGGGTTTCCCATTGTGGTCAGCCCCACGCCGTCAGGAAATCCCTGGACATGGGTGCGCTGCCGTCATAATGGAGAATCCCGACAGTGGAGAATCCAACCCAGGGTGTATACTCAGGACCTTCTTCGCCCTGGCTCTTATGTGCTGTTGGTTCCCAGGCTGACTTGTTTCTCCCTGTTTCTTGCAGTAAATAAGATTTGTTGTCTAAGGTCTGTTTCGATCATTTGACCACAAGATCAATACTTCTATTCTCCACATAAATCATTTGAAGTTAGAAGCCATTGCTACATAATAGAGAATGCATCATGGCTGTTCACACCTATTTATGTTGAAATGGTTTCTCTGCAGCTCACTTCATTCAGAGTCAAGGGGCGGGATTCTCCCGTACCCGGCGGGGCAGAGTGGCGTAAACCACTCCAGCGTCGACCCGCCCCATCAGGGGCTAGGCTGGTGCTGGAGTGGTTTGCGCCCCACCGGCCGGCGTGGAAGGCCTTTGGCGCCATGCCAGCCGGGACTGAAGGGATTCTGCCGGCCGACACGGGTCCGCGCATGCGCGGGAGCATCAGCAGCTGCTGACATCATCCCCACGCATGCGCAGGGGAGGGGTTCACCTACGCGTCGGCCATCGCGGAGGCTGACACGGCCGACGTGTAGGAAAAGAGTGCCCCCATGGCACAGGCCCGCCCGTGGATTGGTGGGCCCTGATCGCAGGTCAGGTCACCTTGGAGGCACCCCCTGGGGCCAGATCACCCCGCTCCCCCCCCCCCCCCCCCCCCCCCCCCGACCAGGACCCCGGAGCCCACCGCCAGGTCCCGCCGGCAAGGGACCTAGTCTAATTTACGCTGGCGGGACTGGCAAAGAACCAATGGGACTTTGGTCCATTGTGGGTCGGAGAATCGCCTGGGGGGGCCGCTGCAAGCGGCCGCCGACCAGCGCGGCACGATTCCCGCCCCCGCCGAATCTCCGGTACCGGAGAATGCGGCGGTCAGTGGGGGCGTGATACATGCTGCCCCCCCGGCGATTCTCCGACCCGGCGGGGGGTCGGAGAATCCCACCCAAGCTTGGAGACATGAGATCGCACTTTGAGTTTTGGGTAAGTACACAGAGGAGGTGTGAACTCTTCAAATTGTTTTGTCTCAGCCTGTCCATTGAAGGGAGGGAATGCAATCCATGGTCATATAATTAAGAACTTTCTGGAGACTTGAAGTAATTCTGGGTCTGTGCAGAAATTACAAAAGTCACCCGACTCTCAGTGGACATCTTAACAACTTGCTGTTTCAGTCCTTTTAAAATTTGGTCAGTGATTTTCATACAGAAAATAGGTAATGTAATTTTTTTACAAAGCATGTCTTCATAACAAAACACATTCCAGAAAACAGAATCATAAAATTATGTAAATATATGAGCCCTCATACCATAATGTTGCTGAGTATAGGGAAATTTGATCCTGTCACTGTGATTTATTTTCATAAATGTCAAGGTTATGATTCATTTTCTAATTATCAAATGTATCATTCAAAAATTGCAATGTTTAATCCAAGTTATGATTATTAATCATCTGAAAAGCTGTAATTTAATTAAGCACTAGATGACATGATTCACTGTGCCAACTGATAGAAAATATGCATTTGTTGCCCAGTCCCACAGAGCTTTCGAACAATCTCAACATTGATTGCAATGGATTAGTCATTATTGAAACGAAAAATCCTCACGACTTCTGGCAATTGTTCAATCACAATTGTGCTGAAAGTGCACCAGGAAGATCCAAAAACAGGCTCAGATATGCATTTTAAAACGCACAGCCCCTGGCTGCCAGAAGTATTACAAAGAATATTATAGAACAGGAATAGGCCCTTCGACCCTCCCAGCCTGCGCCGATCCAGATCTTGTATCTAAACCTGTTGCCTATTTTCCAAGGATCTGCTTCCCTCTGTTCCCCACCCGTTCATATATCTGTATAGATGCATCTTAAATGATGCTATCGTGCCCGCCTCTACCACCTCCGCTGGCAAAGCGTTCCGTATTGGTTTGGCTGGGACAAATGTTGACCATTCCCAATGTTTAGATTTCACAAGATCCCAGCATCCGAAGCGATGGGGGCGGGAGTCTCCATTTCAGAGACTAAAGGTGGGATTCTTCGATTGCTGACGGCGAAATTGCATTTGGCAATTGATCGGAGAATCCTCTTTGACATTGAAATCAGGCCGTTTTGGCGAGGGCGGAGTCATCGCTGAATATGGTGCACGCAGTTGGGATGGCCTCAGGATGTCACCTGAAGGCCCTCCCACAATGCTCCACCCCCGATGGGCCAACTTCCCGATGGCGTGGATCATTTGTGGTCTGCGTTTTCATCAACCTCGCGTGGCGGCTGCAGACTGTGTCCAGCGCCGACGTGCACATGCGCGGCCACGGACCCGGAAAGTCTCCGTCCATATCTTCAGGTAAAGTCGGGGCTTTACGTGCACGCCTGCTAGCCCGCCAATGGGTGGCGCATCTGTGCGGGGGCAGTGCCGATGCTTTGGTCGTAAGATTAGACATATGCTCCGGACATAGCCTCAAAATCGGAGAATCCAGCTCTAAGTGCTGACGCCGGGACAGAATTGATGGACTTCTATGACAGCAAAATTGGCGCTGTTCCCAGATGTTAATAGACCAGCACCAGGTCCACATGGAACACGAGCGACTCAAATGAAAAATGGTGTTGAATTTGGAGTTGGAATTGACACCTGAGAGGCTGGCAAGCTGCAGCTGCATATTAGCACTCTGCACCCCACGCCCATGCATCCTCACAAACAAGATGGCAGCACGGAGAGCGGCATTCCAGTTTGTGGACTCGGAGCCTGCTGGATGCCGCAGAGGCGAGGATGACTGCCTTGTACCCCGGGGTGGGAAGGAGGCTGACACCCACTGCCATACACTGGGACTGGGCCCAGGTGGCAGAGGCCACAAATGCTGTGGGACTGACCTCCAAGACTGGACAGCAGTGCTGCAAAAAACACCTCAGGGTGCCCAGGGTGAGTTGGCAGCACTGTGCCCTTGGCACCAACCCCCATCTCACAACATAGTAACCCTGCCCTCACCCCACCTGGAGGTTAACTGAACCCACTGGCGGGGTGTGCGCACCCCACCTTGCACCACATTGCAACACCCATACCGGCCGCCATGGCCGGGTGGCCTGGCTACAAAGGCCACCAGTATCCCATCCCCTGTGCTGCATGTGCCCGACTTCCTAACCCTGTGTGCTTTCTGTCTCTCACCCACCCTCACCAGGGGGGGTGGGGAATGGCATCGCAGGACCTGTAGCCCCTCACGACAGTGGAGCAGCGGGCACTGGAACTGGTTGGTGGGCCCAGAGAGAGGGCAGTTGCCAAGGCAGAGGTTGGCATAGGGCGAGCAAGTGAGACCCTGCTGAGGTGCGGTTCCCCATGGCACGTGTGTCACCACTCCCACCACCAGCACCCCCGACACCGTACTCCCTCACATCTCGCTCCACCACCACCACCCCCAAACCCCCTCAACTGCTACGACCCCCCCCCCCACACCCCTTCCACCGCCACGCACCCCCCTCCACCACCATACCCACCTTCACCACCTCCCACCACCCAACCCGCGATACTGTCAGGCGTCACGTCTTATACCATGCAGGATCATCCGGCGATGAGGCAGGAGTTTCTAGTGTCCCCTGCTCCCAACCCCAATGCTAAGCAGGTAGCAGCAAGGAAGAGTACACGGACAGTGGCAGGAGTCCTCGAACCGCAGCCGGAGACCCCAGAGAACCAGTCCAGGGATGATACTGACTTCCTGACACATTTGTCCACAGCACCCTCCACCATTCCAGAGATACTCACCGTGGTTGCACACCTTAGTGAAAAGTCTCCTGGGGCCCTATCTGGTGCGCACGACACACGTGCAGCAGTACATCAGGTTGAGGTAGGAACCCCCGAGGTGGAGACGGACGGTTGGAAGGCAGCCTGACCCCAGGGACAACTGCCGTCTGGACGGGTTCAGGCTTGTGGAAAGGGTGGCCCCATCAATAGTAAAGATGCCATCACAGAGCCAGGGGCTGCATGAAGGGTTGTCAGCAACCATCCTGCACCTGCCGGTGTAGATGGACAGGAGGTGGGGCTGACCATGCGTGCCACCCAGATCAACACTGCACGGATGGCATCCAAGGTGAAGGCCTTGGGGGGCGAAGGTATCTGCTATGGGTCAGAATGTGCAAGGCCTGGGGCACTCTGTGCAGACAGTGGCAGAGGCACAGGACAGGGCTGCCCTGTCACAGGCAGCCATGTACCAGGGCCACCTGGACATTGCAGCGGGTAATGGCCGAGGGTACTGTTGGCAGTGCCTGGGTGCTAGTTGACCTAAACCAGTCCCGGGGGAGGTGGTCCACACCCAGTGCTCTATGGCCGCAAGCATTAGGATCTTGGTTGAGATGGCAGCAGTCCTCCAGGACTGGCAGTACTAGATGGCAGGGGAGTCTCAGGGGTTAGCTCCGCTCACACTCCCATCCCACGGGGTGGTCCGGGGGCCATGTGAGGAGGGGGAGGTAATGGGGCCCGTGCCGGTGACTCCCGCAGGGGTGGTGCCAGAACAGCAGAGTGCCCTTGCAGCAACAAGGGTGGTGAACCCGATCGTGATGGTCAACCTGCCAAGACCCTCGGGACACACCGTCTCGTCCCCTTGTCCCTGGCGCATCTGTTGCGCAGCGGGCAGAACAGGGCAACACCATGCCATCTGGGACACCCAAGCAGCAACTGGGCCTATCCAGGTTCAGTCGCCCCAGAAGATGGCTGCCAAAGGGGACCAGGTCACAGGACGGGAATCACAACAGGCCGCCTCCATGTGGGGTTGTGTGCGAGGGTTGTGGAATGGAGGGTGGATTGTGGGGTGGGGTAATCCATCTTGCTGGTGTCACTCTGCACAACCACGGGCTACGGTGGACAGTCAGTGGGATGCACAGCAATATGGGTGCCTTGCAGGCCGTAGCAATGATGGTCCATGCCTGGGCACCCTGGCCCCATGGGAGGCCACCTCAACCCCATAGCCCTCCCCCTGGTCACCCCTCCGCACCCCACCGTTGCCCCTCCCCGGGGCCTGGCACAGCCCCCCAACCAACCCAGGCCAGACCTGGCAGTGTAAGGACCGTCAGTCTACGGTCATGCCTCTGTATGTCTCCCTCATCAGCCATGGCACTTGTTTCCCAAACCACAAGTGAAACTCGCCGGGTGGAGGAGCATCACGGAGATCACAGAGAAAACCGGGTCACACCCACTAATGATATGCGAGCGGCGTTTTCTCTATGTCCGGAGTAAAACACATTGACACCACTGGCACCAGAGCATGGCATTCTGTCGGGCGCCTGGCAGCAGCCACAAGTTTGGCCTCAAGACCGATTCTCCGCCCAATCGCCTTTGCCGTTTCCGGGTCGGCCGACAGAGAATCCCGCCTGGGGTGTTTCATCAACAGTGTGACTGTGCATTCAAATGGGAAAAATGGGCCCTACCTGGAGGTTCGGTCCAGAGTATTGGCCGGACACAACATGCACCCCACCCCCCCAACACTCCACCAGTAGCAACCCTACCCCCTTCTCTAAGCACCACCAATAATCTGGGATCGAATGGTTTATTTCTTCCAAAGATGCCTTGGAATCTCTTTCTACGTTTCAATGGATCGGGGCAGGTGGGTGCTACAAGGTATCTGTGGTGAACAATAGCAGGGACTGGTAGCAGAGGCAGCTCAAGACACCGTTCACTAAAGATACATTTCTAGTTCTGCTGAAGAGTTCATGATGACGGCTTTGTGGACCCAGCGTTGAGAGGTAATCTTGCCTCGCACCAGCAACTATAGCAGGTGCTGAAAAGCATACCAAAGAGTTTCACAAGTCTAGCTGACAATATGGTGTCCATTTCCAACGGGAACATTTTCCATCACAGCGAAACTCTGCAGTCTAATTTAGCATGTGCGGTCACCCCCAGCAGCATTGCAGCCCCACCTTCACAACTGGAGTTAATGTTCACAAATGTTGCAATGTTGATGGAAGTTCAAATTGAGCCTTACAGACTCAAAAAGCACAAATCTGTATTTTGTCTTGGAGAGATTGCTCCAACACATCAGCAACAATAACAATGGGCCCAAATTAGTGAGACTGCCAACCGCGAGAAGCCAAAGACCAGATTTGCACCGGAAATATTTCCCAACGCAATCTTCCCTGGCCCTCCCCGATGACGGGATTAGGTTCGCGGCCAGGAAAGGGGGACCTCACAGTGGGCCAAGGGGATAACTCTTCAAGGGAATTGCCTCCAAAGTCCATTATTGGGTCACACTCCCCCCAACAATGCAAATCTTACCCACCCAACCCTCACAAGACCCTCCCACTGTTCCCCACCAAGACCCCCCATAGAATAAACCCGCACCAGAAATTCCCCCATTATAGAGACCCCTGCATGGAACCCCCCATTACAGAGACTGCTGTCTGGATGCCCCCCCATTTCAGAGACCCTGCCTGGAAGCTAGAAAGCAATCCAGATAGAGACAGCAAAAAAAAAAAATCACTGCTTTAAAACTCACCTGTACAATACAACTGCTGGCTCAGGCACAGAAAGCAGCACCAATAAATTCCGAGAAAGGGAAAATCATATTATCTGGGTTTAATCTACCTCAGTTCTTTGATCTACAAGGCTTTCATTCATATCAATGTGAAATTGATTTTACTGGGCTGTGATTGACAGCTTGCACACACAGCCAGCTGCCAGGATTGTCTCGTCTCATTTCCCTTCATGCTTGAGTGAATTTCAAGTAGTCTGCAGTGAAACTAACCACAAAGTTTATAAACATCTAACTATGATTGACAGTCTTGGACCACATCAAGGGCAGTTAAGTGCTTTCTACAGGGAAAAAGAGGAAGCGAGAGTGATTCACACAGGTTTTCCCACCTGAAATAACACTGAGGGATGGATTTTCCATTGCGAACCCACCTCGCTATCACACCTAGCAAGAATGGAGGATTTTGTGCTCAGCCAAATCTCCATTCAGTGCAGCGAGACAGGAGAATCCCGCCGGCATGAAGGAATGGAGAATCAGCCCTTAGTCATTATTTGGGAGAATTCCACATGCTACATTTGGAACTAAAATTAACCACCTGATCACATTTGGAATTTTGGTCTATTGACTTTTACAGTTTCTTGGTACACATTGTCAGAAATCATTGGTAGAGAGGTTAGCCTTTGATATCTTTGTGCACAGGATTCAGGAAGTGGTGAAGAGGCATCATGGAGTAGTAATGCTGAGAAACTTTTACTTCTCAGATAAGGGAATTGAATAAGTCATCACTGTGTTGCTTTATCAACTGCAACTTGATCTTGCTAGCTGTAATGCATGCCGATGCCTTTCCTTCTTTGCTGTTATCTTTTTCTGGCTTTGCATTCTTCATTTGCATTGCCAGTCTGTGCAGAACAGAGCAAATGAGAATAGTGCAGCATCTTTAGTTTGGGCCATCTTATAGCCGCATTTTAGGAGACACCAAGGAGAGAACACTAGTCCTTATCAGCTTGGAAATGTAACAAAAGTTACATTTTCCCAGTTGTTTACTTATACTTTAAGACCTCTAGCCCTCACTCCTCACACTTGCACGCACTCTATGTTTCCTCATTGGCAAGCTGCTCACCGAATCACATGGGGGGGGGGTGGACAGGTAATGATTTGCCTACCCGCCATTACCTTATGGGGTCAAAGTTTCCGGTGCCATATTTAAGCAGCACCCAAACACACATTCACACTTTACAGGCCAACTATCTGGTTTAGCAAAGCGAGATATCCAACAGGAGAAACAAGTGCTGTGTGCCTACTCAGGAACTCATCCTATTTTTTGTCTCTTCCAGGTACCAGCAGGAACAGGCACTCCTCCAGCCAACCCCTCAGCCCCAACACACAGTCCACCATAGATGATGCCGCTGAGGACCCACTAGATGCCATCACTACGTTTACCTGCATCCTCCACCAGTGCAGAGACACACACATCGGTGGGTCATAGATCCAGATTAGACTCGGGTTCACTAATTGGAGAATACCCCACGGAGACATCTCCCCAGCATTCAGAGGCAGTAACAGCCCAGGTCTCTGACACTCGGAGGTCTGCTGGAGAATAAGTCAGATGAAGAGCAGAGACAGTCAGCAGACTAGAAAGAAGACTTAGTCTAATCCGTCTTCGTTTTCTCTGATGTTGTGGTTCCAGCAGGCAAGTCCTTATGGGAAGGGTGGAGGCTGTCTTGAAGACCACAGTCCAGCAGTGTCTGCTGGATTTGTGCTCAGACCTGCACTGTATCACTCTGAGCACAGGTGGGATCAGTCAGTGGCTAGATGAGAGGGGGTCCGGACACCACAACCTCCCTCCAGGTACAATTTCTCCTCAAGGAGTCAGGTGAGGCCTCAGGCAACAAAGATGAGGAGGATCAACAGCTGAACAGTCCTGCAAGGTGCCTCGAGGAGAACAGTCATCTGTTACTACGCCGAGTGCATGGTCAATCCCAGCCCCACAAAACCCGGATTCCTGACATAAGTGAATTAACCAATAATTCACATTTTCCAAAGTTCTTTAACCCTTGACTGCTCCAAAGAGTTACAGACACCAAATTTATAAGTAAAACATTAACAAACTATTTATCAATAAAAAAGAGAATATATGAACATATAAGGAAATAACAGATAACCTTCCACCAGACTACCTAATCCCAAGATCCCATCCCACCCTTTACCCAGACACCAGGTTAGGGTTGGTGAGGAATAAAAAAAATATTGTGGTTGCAGCATCTGGGAAATAGATTTACTTGAGATGTTCAGGTTGATACAATTGTGTCCTTCAACCACCAGGTGGTGTTTCACCTAAGAATTCCAGTCGATGCGATTCTGCCCTTTGGCCATCAAGTGGAGCTATGTCTGGTGGGTTCAGATCAGTGCAGTTCTTGGCGCCGGTCACCAGTTAGTGCTGCACACAGGATGCTCAGGTCAGTGCACTTCTGCCTTTCTATCAACATATGGCGCTTTCACTGGCCTGGGAGAACAATACAGCTCTGGTCCTGGAATTTAGCAGTTTTTAGTTGCCTGATTCCTGTGATGTCACTATTAACGCTTTGCCGACAAGCGAGTTATCCTAGTTCCTGGCTGAGTTAATAAGATTAGCAGAACTTTGTGGCTTTTAAACATCATCTGGAAGAAGCTTTGCGTGATCGCATGGTTTGTGGACTAAGAAATGAAAACATTCAGCTTAGATTGTAAGCAGAGCAAGAGCTGACACTGAAGTAAGTGTTTGAGATTGAGCAAAGCACAGAAATGGCAAAGAAATCTTCAAGCTGGAGATTTCAAAGTACATTTTAACAATGGTGTAGTTATCTGTTGCGCAGGTACAGGTAATATATCAAGAACATTTAAGTCTAAGATGATTTCCTGAAGCGCTGATGAGGGCACATTCTGCTAACGGAAGATGCCTTAAGGCTTATGTGTTGGTGATGTGCGATCCTGGTCAGTGTTGGAAAGCGTATTCATAAACAGCCAATAGCAAAGCCCAATATGGTATCCTCGTAGACTCAATTGGGGGGGGGGGGGTTGCTATTTCTTCCTGAAAAGCCCATTAGGCTCATTTAATTATCTATGCGCCAGATTCGCCGGGCCTGCTGGTATCTGGGCCCTGCCAACCTGACACCTTGGCAGTGCATCCCTGATACTGCCAGGGTGCTTGGGTGGCACTGCCGGGCTGCAGGCGAACTGCCAGGGTGGCAATGCTGGCATGCCCAGGTGCCAGGGTGGCACTGCTAATGGTCAGGGCCTGAGGGAGACCATGCCCATGAAAGAGGAATGAGAAGGGGTAAGAAGGGTGGGGGGAACGGTGGGTATGAAGGGGAATCATAAGCATTGGGGGTTGAGGGTTGAGGTGTGGGGATCATGAAAGCGGGGCCCAAAAGTGGGGGTTAGCTGGTCTGAAAAGGGGGGTGCTCAGTAGCCCCATAGCGGGATGTCATCACTGAGGGGGTGTAATGCCCATGTGTATGGATGTTGATATTATCTGTGGGTGGGGGATGTGGAGAACCACCAACAGCACTTGGAGATCAGAGTACCCTTTCAAAATGGCCCCGATCTCTGAGGAGTCGGCCTTGACGATGTGTTCAGCTCTCCACTACTGAAACAACTTCTAAGTGTGGGCTAGACTGGGAGAAGCTCCCTAAGGCCCAATAAAATGACAAAGCATGGGTGAATACCTATGTGGATCTCACCAAGAAAGCCAGTGGGAAATACCCCATCAAATGGGGTATCAAATGACATGTAGAAATCTTTTGGTTGAATTCTAGCTAATGTCGCTAATTATCTACTCGCCAGCAATCGTAACAAAATCCCATCAGACTTCTCCTTGTAACCATAAACACGGTTTGAAAGAATGATACTCACACTTTTATGACATCTTAATTGCACCTTTGCAGCCACAAAGTCTGTCTGTCTTTTAAATTAGGAATTTTTTTTTAAAATTACCGTAGCAGATACATACACACTCTAATCTAGGCTTTTAAAACATTACTGCAACAAGCACATATAATACAATATATATACCAATTTCTTACATTTATCAGAGTGGTACATTTATTTGGAACAAAAAGAAACTTGGGGGGGGGGGGTTCTCCCGAATATTAGGTTATATCTGCTGGCCTGTCTTAGGGACTGGGTTAGTATGGATCTGGCAACCATTTGGCTCGACATTGAGCAGAGCAATCAGTTTTTCCTCTATGGTCTTTCAGTTTCATGGTGACATTGAGGTGGGCTCTGCTAAGCGTGATAATCCTGTAATTATTAATACCCTTGGAGCATGTAGGTTGGTCCACCAACTAGAAGGGAGATCTAAACTGACTTTCTCTCTCGTACCTAGGACAGTCCAGATTTTCAACCCAGTCTAATCAACTATGGAGCGAAAGATGCATTTTTAGGCTGGGAGACGTGTTCAGAGATACCTCCTTGTCATCCTTTGAGCAGCTATGTCAGTCATCTGGCATCCCAAGACAGTCCTTTTTTAAAGTATTTACAGGTTAGAGGCTTTATCCTTAACAAGCCTTTCCTGTGCCTTGACTCCTCAGTTTCCCTAGTGGAAAGAACCCTGAATTCTGTGGTGCCTCAACAATTGATTAGCAAGTTCTATGATGTTTTGAACTCCAGGGCCTGCATCACCATGTTGAGAGCTTTGCAGGCACAGAAACAGGACTTAACTATCAAGATTGATGAGGAAACATGGGGTAATAAATGGGACTATGCCGGTAAAATTTTGTTTTGCAATAAGATGAGGGTGACCCAGTCCATGATACTGCATCAGATCACTATTTCATATCACGCCTAGTCTTAGACAACGGTTTGATCCTGCCTTATCCCTGATGTGCTGAAAGTGCCAGGTATTCAAGGGCGACAATATACATTGTCTATTGCCTGTGTCAAGATTCAATCCTATTGGTCAGTTGTCGTCAGGGAACTGGAGAGGATTTTTGAGAGAACCTTGGAATCTAATCCTGTATTTCTGATGCTGGGTCTCCTCGACAGGTGAATCACGGATTCTGATGAAAAAATGCTAAATAATATTCTGGCCTTTGCTGCTCATAAGAATATCCCAAGTTCCTGGATTAGTGACAAATATCTTTCTATCCAAAACTGGCAGAGGCTGATTATGGAATTCATCCCCATGGGATATTTGACATCTGTTCTTTGCTCTGAATCTGATGCATTTCGTAAAGCACGGGAGCCCTTTCTTGTATTTATAGGCTCCACTTTGGCTGACTGGATTTTGCTGGGCTCTCCATGAGCAAATTCATCATATATCAACTCAGGTTAATTCATCTCAAGTTGTTAGTCTGAATCACTATGCTTTGGGGTGTGTGACTGTATTGTTATCCTTCTGTATCGATGTGATCTTGATCTCTTATTCCCACTCACAATAGTTGATCTGGCATTTAAGCCAAGGGCTCTTTTTCCTCAACTGACTTGTTCTGGGTTTATTCAGTTCTGTTTTGCTTCTTTTTATGCTGGCAATAACTCTTGTTCCATCTTTTCTGTTATTTGTTGCGTTTATTGTTTATTAGAATGGGGGGGGGGATAATAAAAAATACTTTTTAAAAATTCCAGCCAATTTTACTTGACCCCTTGGAGCAAATCACACCCCACCAAACTTGATCCCTGGCCTAAAATTATGAACAAGAGTAGCTGGGCAGATTGCTGCCTGTAACTCTCAGGGGTTGTCATTGTTCCCACCATCTCGCTTGCCTCCCCCATATATGTGGCCTGTCTGGCTGCAGTGTTCTTTAATCACTGGGGTTGAAACCCTCCCTGGAGGTACAGGTAAGTTTATTCTCTGATTATCGTGATGGAGGCAACTTGTCTCATTTCCATCTTGAGTGGACAATCATTGACCTTTAACACTGTTGTAATTGGGGTTACTCTGCCCACTGTCATGCTATTCAATCTGAAGAGGTTTGGTCACTTTTCTGAATCATCTTCCATGCTGTGCATTGGAGCCTGATTGCTGGTCCTGATTTCACTGGGCAGGACCTGCTTATTCTTGCACTTGCGTCTTACATGCCCTTTTCTACCACAGGCAAAACACACAGCTTCTTTAAGTCGGGACTTCTTCAGGGAGTGACCCCCCTCTCCCCCCAACCCACCACATCTATAGCACTCTCCCCTACCCCTGGGCTGCTGACTGAATCTTTTATATCTCTGTATTCTCTTGTACCTCTCTGCTCATTAAACCTCTGTGCTCTTAATCTTAGTGCCACACGCAGCTTCTTTCAAGACCTGGTAGACTTCACCGCCCTGCACATTTTGAAGCTCTGCAGTGCCTTCTTTGGGTGATTTCAGACTCTGCCAACAGTTCTTCTGCATTGCAATGTTATTCACCCCACACAGCAGATAGCCTCTTTACATGTCATTAAGGTCAATCCACATTCACAGTGCTCTGCTATTTTCCTTAATCTGGCCACAAAGGCTGCTATCACTTCTCCAGGGACTCTTGTAGTCGAATTGAATATACGGATACCTTTGTATAATTATCGAGGGCTTTCGGTATTATTGCCCTTTCACAAGATCTACTTACTCTGTGCAAATCTTTGTATCAGGGGTGTCTGGAGATGTCAAACTCCTGATTAAATTATAAATATGGGCTCCACAGGCTGTAAGTATTATCATCTTTCTCTTCTCCTCCCCCACTATTTCATTTGCCTGGAAAAAGTACTTCAGTGTTAAACGTATTGAACCCAATCTTCGGAGTTGGGATCATAAAGGCTCAAATTTGTCTTAAAGAGGCATTTTGCTGACTCACTGGTTTTAGACTGGCTTTACTTAACCTATTTCAACATGAGGTTTGCTCCTCTTTGTGGCGATTCGAAGGAGGTTCCGATGATCCTCGTCACCAACGTAATGTCTGAGTGATTGGCGACCACAAGGTTTGAACAACAACAAACTATTTATTAGATTACCCATTACTATATACAGAGTGCTAGTGCCTTCTAAGCTCCAGAATCGATTCTGCTGGGAAAGACCGTGCTCAACCCCCTGGATCCACGTGCTACAGACCCATTAGCCGATCGGGTCACTTGACTCTTCAAAACCACCTTGCTCCTTTAAGGGGCCCACTACTACACCCATGGATTCATAGGCCAAGCTCACCTTTCTGTATTCTACCAGTCTGATATTCCCTATTTCCCAAAGTAAGTTTGTCTGCGAACGTTGCAGGTGGTTGATCAAGAGATCTCCATGGCAGAAATTTTTGAGTTTTATTTCGGGTACAAGTACCAGAAGTGTAAAAACAGCATTCCTACTTGTTTGCTTTTCACAAACATTAGAGCTAAATGTTAGAACATTATAATTTGTTAATGTGTTTCGTTTGTGCTCAAACAATCATCATTAACTCATTCACGCTTCCGGTTATCATCTTTTTACAGCCTGACACCAATTCTAATCTGTATAAAGGGGACTTTATTCCACATCTTGATTAGATATGTGATATTATCCTTCCACGTGAGAATTCTTTGCTCAGTGCGATTGCTTCACCAACAGTGACAGATCACTGTTTATACATCTGTCATGTCTGATACGTTCTCAAGTTAAACATCCTCAGTTGCTCAACAGCTTCCGTTATCTTAATAATACCCCTGAGCAAAACTAACTGCCTTCACTTTACTTCACCAGAAATTATTTCCAGTCATAAATGAATGCTTTAGTCAATGACCAGATCTTTGATTGCTCCCTGGATTGCTATGTGCATGCTGAAGACCTCGTGAAAGCAAACAAAGTTGTTCATCAGTCAAGCTAGCAGTTTCATACAATTGTCACATGGTTTTTATCTCTTGCATGTTGCAAAATTTTCAACTCGATCTTAGAATGCCATAACCGGATGATTGGAGGGAGGCGAATATTGTTCCCGTGTTCCAACAAGGGAATAGGGAAATTCCTGGGAATTACAGACCCATCTGTCTTATGTCTGTGGTGAGCAAAATATTGGAAAGGATTCTGAGAGATAGGATTTCTGATTATTTAGAAAAACATAGTTTGTGATGTACCGTCAACTACCACGAGACAAGAATGGTGAAACAATCGAGGCTTTATTGCACAAGATGCAGTGGCGTGGAGAGGTCTGGTGATGCCTGGGGCAAATCTTGATTGTATGCCCCAAAGACTCAAGTATAAGGCCTAATATACTGAGAAATATTATGAGAAAGGAAAACATTTTGAATATAACTTCCCGTACCAGCCTCCTGAACAGGCGCTGGAATGTGGCGACTAGGGGCTTTTCACAGTAACTTCAGTGAAGCCTACTTGTGACAATAAGTGATTTTCATTTCAGTGTAGATGATGTTCTAAACCACTGTGTGCAGAGAGCAGTAAATGGTCTCTCCCCAGTGTGAACTCGCTGGTGTCTCAGCAGTTGGGGTGAATGACTGAATCCCTTACCACACAGAGGGCAGGTCAATGGCTTCTCACCTGTATGAACTCACTGATGTCTCAGCAGGATGGATGGCTGAGTGAATCCCCTCCCACACACACTGCAGGTGAACGGCCTCTTCCCGGAGTGAACTCTCTGGTGTGTCAGCAGGTTGGTTAATTGAGAGAATCTCTTCCCACACACAAAGCAGGTGAACAGCTTCTCCCCAGAGTGAACTCGCTGGTGTGTCAGCAGTTGGGGTGAATGACTGAATCCCTAATCACACTCAGAACCGAGGGAGTGCTGCACTGAACAGCCTTCTTTCAAATAAGTTGTTAAACTGAGGCTCTGTCTGCCCCTATTAGGTGGATGTTGAAGATCCCACAGCCACTATTTTGAAGAAGAGCAGGGGAGTTACCCCCGTGTCCTGGTCAATACTAGGGGCTTTTAACAGTAACTTCATTTGAAGCCTACTTATGAAATGAAAATCGCTTATTGTCACATTCCGCATTCGCCACATTCCAGCGCCTGTTTGGGGAGGCTGTTACAGGAATCGAATCGTGCTGCTGGCTTGCCTTGGTCTGCTTTCAAAGCCAGCAATGTAGCCCTGTGCTAAACAGCCCCTGACAATAAGCGATTTTCATTTCATTTCATGTGTCAAACTGAGGGAGCAAAGGATGTCAATATTTTTAAGAGAGAGACCTGGGCCAAGCTTTCCAGAGTCTGAACCCTCCCTGGATTCACTTCCTTTCCCTTCAGTTGCTGCAAGTGACCAATTGATGGTCAGAATGAAAAAAGAAATGGAAAGGGGGAGAAAAGAAAGTGTTTTACTCACAGAATTGGAGACAGGAGGAAGATTCCGTCGGTGTGAAAACTCAATTATCACTCACACAAAGCCCGCGCTCTGATTGGCTGGAGAACCACAGTCCCTCCGGTCCTCAATCTTTTTTCATTGGTCAACATCTCAGCACGCAGATCAGGGGGCGAGGCCTTTCCCTGCATGCGAGGAGCTCCCCCTCCCTTGGACATGCGCAGTCCCGGGCCGCCCGCCCACGCGGCGGATAGAGCGGTTTCCCCACCACGGGGGAGTCTGGGAGCGCAGTCACCTCACCCTGACACAAGGTACATGTCGGTAGTCACTGGATTTGATTGTGACGCCCCCCCCCCCCCCCCCCCCCCCTTAGCAAAACAATTTGTTAAATTCAGGTGGAAAAATGTAGGCATCTGGGTGACATTGGGGAGAGCAATAGCCTCTGATTGATGCCCCCATCCAATGGATGCCCGGGGCCAACGCACCGTCGCCCCTCCCCCCCTCCCCTGCACGCCATTGACAAGATGTTGTGCCTCCTGCAGCTGGAACCAGAATGGGAGCAGCGCAGGAGAGCAGACACTTTTATATGCCGCCTGCTGGGAGGAGCCAGCAGGCAGGGATTTACCGTAGTACCTGTAATACACGGCAGTGCTGTAATACATGCAATATATCACTAGTGGTGTTTACCACAGTTTGATTAAAGATAGTCAGCATGGCTTTGTGAGGTTACAAGCCTCATTGAATTCTCTGAGGATGTGACGAGATACATTGATGAAGGTCGGGCAGTGGATGTGGTGTATATGGATTTCAGTAAGGCATTTTATAAGGTTCCCCATTGTAGACTCATTCAGAATGTTAGGGGGCATGGGATACAGGGAAATTTGGCTGTCTGGATACAAAATTGGCTGGCCAAAAGAAGACAGCGAGTGGTACAGGATGGAAAGTATTTCACCTGGAGGTCGGTGACCAGTGGTGTCCCGCTGGGATCTGTTCTGGAACCTCTGCTCTTTGTGGTTTTTAGAAATGACTTGGATTAGGAAGTGGAAGGGTGGGTTAGTAAGTTTACCGATGACACAAAGGTTTGGGGAGTTGTGGATAGTGTTAAGGGCTGTTGCAGGTCACAACAGGACATTGACAGGATGCAGAGCTGGGCTGAGAAGTGGTAGATGGAGTTCAACCTAGATAAATGTGAAGTGATTCATTTTGCAAGGTCAAATTTGAATGCTGAATACAGGGTTAAAGGCAGGATTCTTGGAAGTCTAGAGGAACAGAGGGGTCTTGGGGTCCACGTACATAGATCCCTCAAAGTTGCCCCCCAGATTGATAGGGTTGTTAAGAAGACTTATGATGTGTTGGCTTTCATTAACAGGGGAATTGAGTTTTAGAACCGTGAGGTTTTGCTGCAGCTTTATAAAACCCTAGTTAGACCACACTTAGAATATTGGGCGAGATTCTCCCAAAACGGGAGAAATCGTAAAGCTGGCGTAAAACCCGGGCGGGTTTTACGGCAGCGCGCCCCTTCCCGACCGGGGACCGATTCTGGTCCCCGGTCGGGGCTAGCAGCCCGACGCCGTAGGCTCCGGCAAGACGGGGATAACGAAAATCGTTAAGCCCGCTTGCCGGAGTTAGCGCCGGCTGACACGTCATATGACGTCAGCCGCGCATGCGCAGTTTGGAAGACTCCAACCCGCGCATGCGCGGGTGACGTCATCGCGTTTTTGCGCGAAACCCGCGCATGCGCGGGCCGGGTTGCCCCTCAGCCGCCCCGCGAATGGATACTGCGGGGCGGCGGAAGGACAAGTAGTGCGCGGGCATCGGGCCCGCTGCCCACGATCGGTGCCCACCGATCGCGGGCCCATGGCACCCTTGGCACGGCCGTAGTACGGCCGTGCCAATCGGTGCCATGGTTATTAATAGTGAGTTTGTGACGCCGTTTTTACGAACGGCAAGACCAGGTGTGTTTGCCGTTCGTAAAAACGGCGGAAAGGGCTGGGACTTCGGCCCATCTAACAGCTGAGAATCGCTGCCGGCCGTAAAAAAACGGCGGCAGCGATTCGGGTCGGGACTTCGGCGGGGGGGGGGGAGAATAGCGGGAGGGCGGCAAAAATGTCGGGAAGGCCCTCCCGCTATTCTCCCACCCGTCGTGGGGGGCGGAGAATTTCGCCCATTGTGTTCAGTTCTCATTCTAGGAAGGATGTGGATGCTTTGGAGAAGGTACAGAGGAGATTTACCAGGGTGCTGCCTGGACTGGAGGGCATGTCTTATGAAGAAAGGTTGAAGGAGCTAAGGCATTTCTCACTGGAGCAAAGAAGGAAGAGAGGTGACTTGATAGAGGTGTACAAGGTGATGAGATGATGTGGAGATGCCAGCGTTGGACTGGGGTGAGCACAGTAAGAAGTCTTACAACACCAGGTTAATGCCCAACAGGTTTGTTTCAAACACTAGCTTTCAGAGCACTGCTCCTTCCTCAGGTGGATGAAGAGGTATATTCCATATATATGTTTCTGGAACATACCTCTTCATTCACCTGAGGAAGGAGCAGTTTTCCAAAAGCTAGTGTTTGAAACAAACCTGTTGGACTTTAACCTGGTGTTGTAAGACTTCTTAAGGTGATGGATAGAGTGGATAGTCAGAGACTTGAGCCCTATTGCCTCACTGCGCCAAGGTCCCAGGTTTGATCCCGGCTCTGGGTCACTGTCCATGTGGAGTTTGCGCATTCTCCCCGTGTTTGTGTGGGTTTCGCCCCCACAACCCAAAGATGTGCAGGCTAGGTGGATTGGCCCCGCTAAATTGCCCCTTAATTGGAAAAAATGAATTGGGCGCTCTAAATTTATATTTTTAAAAAATAGCTATGGGCTTCCATACCCTCAGCCACCCTGTTTGTCACCCATACCAGGCTGCCATCCCATTCTTTAAAAATTAAGGCCAAATAAATTGCATGTATATAACATCTTCCCATATCTCTCGAATGTCTTGCAACATGCAACAAAGTGAAATTACTGTTATATAAATAACCCACATAGGCCTTTTATATACTGCAAAGTCCCATAATCGACAATCTGAGGAATACCCAATTAATCTTATTTTGCTGACATTGGTTAGGTGAAGAATAGTGACCTGGGTGCCAGCAGAGTTGATGCTCTTCTTTGATCTTTAACACTGCCTTGGTACACTGAAACAGAGAGATCTGAAGGATAGCACCTTCAGCAATAAAACATTCTCTCATACTGTACTGAACCATACTTCTAGAATAATGACTGGACGCAAATTCAGAGACGTCAGTGAGATGCAAGCTTCACGATTAAGGTAACATTTCCAAGTGATTTCACAGCTGAGCAATTGATTGCCTGGCTCCACTTAATCTTAGTTCAGACTAATGAGCATATATACTATAAATGATGGGGGAACATTTTTCATGTCAGCTTTTACAATTTCTCTAAAAATAGCAAATAAGAAGTCTTCATCTCTGTCATTGGTGTAATGAGCAAATTAGAACCAGAGCAAATCTACTGGCAAATATTAATACCCAGTTAAACTCAAAAGACTGTGACCATTCTTGGCCAATGAACCCTTGACTTCAGAATAATCAGTCGGTCAGTTTAGAGACAAGAGTCTGAATCTTGCACTCGTCAGGCAGGTGCTAAGGGAAGGGAGGATGTGGGCGGGGGGCTCGCTGAAGGCTGACAGCTGTTGTGGAGCTGCCTCAGGGAGCTGCAGTAAAAATGCAATGAATTTAATAAAAATGCTGTAAGCTGTGTGTACAATGCACATTCAAGCACCTGACAGCAGACCTCATAGGACCCCATCGCTCAAACATCTCCGGTGAAATTCACCGTTCCTGAGACTAAGGGCAGGATTCTCTGATTGCCGATGCCGAAATCGCGTTCGGCGATTGGCCGGAGAATCCGTTTTTACGCCTCCAACAGCATCACCATCACCACATTTCCTGCCATCAACTTTCTAGCAGTCACTATTGGTCATATTGGTCATGATGCGTGTCAGCCTTGGCTCAATTATATTACTCCCACCTCTACATAAGTTAGGCCCGGCCATGGATTCCAGCCCTCATAACCCGACTGAGGATGCTACCCTCCTGCTGTATGAGAGTTAAATAGTAGCCAGTACTCAAGGATACTTCCCTTCCCACTCAAGTAGATACAAAAGATCCCATTGAAGTATTCAAGGAAAAGCAAATAAATTCTCCCTGTGTCCTGGTCAATATTTATCTCTCAAACAAAGAACTGTTCACTGCCTCGTGCTGTGTAGTGGATAGTGTTCAGGATAGCTGTAAGCTCCAAACTGATATAGATGTGTTGGTGGAGTGGGCACGGGAAAGTGGTCAATGGAGTTCAACTCTGAGACGTGTGAGGTAATGCATTTAGGGAGGTCAAACAGTAAAAGGGAATACAATAGACGGGAATATACTGAGAGGGGTAGATGAAGTGCGAGATCGTGGCGTGCAAGTGCACAGGTCACTAAAAGTATCAGTACAGGTAGATTAAGTTGTAAAGAAAGCATATGGAATACTCTACTTCATTGGCAGAGGTATGGAATTCAAAAGTAGGGATAGAATGATGGAATTGTATAAGACACTGGTGAGGCCACAACTGGAGTATTGTGCACAGTTCTGGTCACCACATTACAGGAAGGATGAAATTGCTCCAGAGAGATTGCAGAAAAGATTTACTAGAATGTTGCCAGGGCTGGAGAATTGTAGCTACGGAGAGAGATTGGAGAGATTGGGGTTGTTTCCTTTGGAACAGAGAAGTCTGAGGGGTGATATAATTGAGGTGTAAAAAATTATGAATGGTAGAGATAGATTATACTGTTTCCCTTATAGAATCATAGAATTTACAATGCATAAGGAAGCCATTCGGCCCATCGAGTCTGCATCTGCCCTTGTAAATAGTACCCAACTGAAGCCCACACCTCCACGCCATCCTCGTAACCCCACCTAACATTTTTCTTTGGACACTAAGGGCAATTTAGCGTGGCCAATCCACCTAACCTGCACAGTTTTGGACTGTGGGACGAAACCGGAGCACCCGGAGGAAACCCACGCAGACACAAGGAGAAAGTGCAGACTCCATATAGACAGGGAATTGAACCTGGGACCCTGGAGCTGTGAATCAACAGTGCTAACTACTGTGCTACCATGCTGCCCTTGGCAGAGAGTCATAGATTCAAGCTAAGTGGTTAGAGGGGACATGAGGAAAGACTTTTTTACACAGTGTTTGCTGGGTGACTGGAATTCGCTGCCAGGGTCCCAGGTTCAATTCCCGGATTGGGTCACTGTCTATATGGAGTCTGCACTTTCTCCTTGTGTCTGCGTGGGTTTCCTCCGGGTGCTCTGGTTTCGTCCCACAGTCCAAAAATGTGCAGGTTAGGTGGATTGGCCACACTAAATTGCCCTTAGTGTCCAAAGAAAAATGTTAGGTAGGGTTACGAGGATGGCGTGGAGGTGTGGGCTTCAGTTGGGTACTATTTACAAGGGCCGATGCACATATCCTGAGAATAAAATAAAGCAAAGATAAAGTAGGGACAAAAATAATCACCTAACCTGAGGGTGGTTATAAATATAAACAATTAATTACACACCAAATATAGAATAAATGATTATTAATGCAGTAGATTGGAATGTACCATGCTCTGAGGCATACAGAAGAAAATATTGTTAATGACTTGAGAAAAATATGTCTGCACTCTAAAGGAAATCGATCTGTGCCCATTTCATTTCTGATAGATTTTATACTTAAAACAAAGTGTAGTCCCTCTTAATTTTCCTTCCGTTTAATGTGTGGAATGTTCCACAAAATCTATAACTAGCATGAGATACAGGGGTCACTAAAAAAGGGAGAAGGCGGACACATGATAATCAATGTGCTTCTAAAAGAAAAAGTATGTATTATATGCAGGAAATCGACCATCAATAAACCAGTCGTAAACCTGCAAACTAAAATAAAAATCAGTACACATAATGTTTTAACCAAAGAACAGATGGTAAAACTCATACCAAGCCACGGGAAATGAACTATGAAAGGAAAACACATAAACACTCCTCCCCCTTCTTCTTGTTGTCTCTTATGTTACAGTAGATGTAAACTTTATGAAAGCATTAACCTTTCAACAGCTCGAAAAACACAGTAATAACCGTGCTGTACATCCTATGTAAAAATAAGACATCACAAGGGGAACTGGCACTGTTCATGAAAACTAGCTAGAAGGAATATAGAATGCAGAAGGAGGCCATTTGACCCATCGAGTCTGCACCGACCTCACTTCCACCCTATCCCCGTAACCCAATGACCCCTCTTAACCTTTTTGGTCACTAAGGGCAATTTATCATGGCCAATCCACCTAACCTGCACATCTTTAGGCTGTGGGAGGAAACCGGAGCACCCGGAGGAAACCCACGCATACACAGGGAGAACGTGCAGACTCCGCGCAGACAGTGACCCAGCGAGGATTCGAACCTGAGAACCTGGTGCTGTGAAGCCAGAGTGCTATCCACTTGTGCTACCATGCTATCCAATTGCTATCGTGCTGCCCACAGAGAGAGCCAGACAGCTGGGAACATTGAAATGAATCATGTGGAGAGAACTGGAAATGTACTTTTTTGTTATGTGTGGACGAGGCTCCACTTCTATTGCAAGAGCTCTTGGGTCTGAATATTTCGCCTGTCCCGTGGGCGCCCTTAGCTGCGATCGAATCTGGAGCCCGATTTAACGCTAGATGGCCAATTCCCAGGCAGCCAGTGTGAAGCACACTCTGGGAAAGGCTCAATGCTGCCGGGCAGGGCAGGAAGAGGGTGGGCACCAAGAAAAGGGTGGGTGCGGGCTGGCACTTCCAGTGGGCTCCCTCAAGGCACTGTTTTGGAGATGCAGAACTGTGGGAAACAAATCCCGACAGCAAAACGCTCCAAACAGTGTTGAAGCAGCACATTCAAGCACAAACTTCAGTCCACACGCAACATTTAAAATATTATTTCAGCCCTAACATCTCATCCATCCCTGGATCCAGGTTGCAACTAAAATATAAAGGCCGCCTGGCCAATCAACCCGTCTTCTGCCAACCATAAAAGCAGACGGGCCTTGTAAAATTGCGTTCAATTGGCCGCTTAATTGGCTAAATGGCCTGCTTTATTGGCGGCGGGCGCGTTGCCGACTCACGTCCACACCTGCCAAGCGAAATATTGCACGAGTCCGCGGTGATATCTGGACCCGCGCCCGACATCGTTTTGTGCAATTTCACACGGTTCCAGGTTAGGTGCGTGTTTGTCTGAGTAACAGAAAATTCAGGCCTCGGTGACGTGTCTGATGGCTCTTTTGCATTAATGAAGCACAAGGGTCAACTGGGTATGGTTGAAACAATTATTTTATACACTCACATAGAGAATTTAAATGTGTTCTGGCTGTCAGAAAGTAGTCACTTTCTCAGCGAACCAAATACTACAGATATTACATAAACGCTAGCTATTTTCAGAATTGAGTGACAGGAAGCAAAGTAAGTATGTCAAATTGGCTGTAATTTCCTCAGAGTGCCAAGCAGCATCAGTCTGCCACTCCCCATCCAATTACTTACGGCATTTTTCTTCCGATCCTGTCTCTCCCAATCTTCCGACTCAGCCCAGGCAAGATCCAGGAAGTGCAGCTCAGTCTCAAGGCCCAGTATTGAAGTGCAAATCTGTCAAAGTGAAGGAGAATACGACTGCTCTATTATGGAACTAGCTTCCATAAACCAGGTAAGTTAAAGGTCCCACTGCCATGTCTTAAGTAAGTTGGGTAGAGTAAGAAGTCTTACAACACCAGGTTAAAGTCCAACAGGTTTGTTTCAAACACGAGCTTTCGGAGCACGGCTCCTTCTTCAGGTGATTAAGTAAGTTGATTTGGGGGAAGGGGGGATTGGGCCTTGGGGAAGGGAGGATGGGTGGCCGGACCTTGGGAGGAAGTGGGGGGAATTGGACCTCAGGAGGGGGGATGGGGGAACGGCTTAGACCTCAGGGGACATTGTGGGGGGTGGTGATATTGAACCTTCCCTGGGGCGGGTGAACCAGTCGGAGGCCGCCAGGAGTGCGGTGTAATTTACATGGGGAGAAAAAACTTTTCTTTAAGTGGCTTTAAATTCCGTGAGAATTTACACCATTTCTCTCACCACAACTGACACTTTGCCATTTATTGGTAAGAGTCCGCCCTCTGTTTCTCCCTCCACAGTTGCTGCCAGATCTGCTGGGTGTTTCCTAGCATTTTCTATTGTAAAACCAGAATGTCAGAGGATGTACTGGGAGTGCCATGGTTTTTGACACCTACTGTTAAATCACACAAATAACACAAATTATATTTTCTTGCGGAGGTTTTGCAGGAGAAACTAATTCATGTAAATTGTTGCCAAGAAGATCAAACTTATAGAGAGAACTGTAATTTCAATCTTAATTTTCATCATCAAAGCAATGTATCACACAGTCTTGTTTTAAATAGCTCTGCAATGTTAATTAGTGTAATTCAAAACTTCATGATAAATAGGTTTCAATTCAAGACATTTCTTTGAAATCTACTTTTAAACTTGAATTGTGAGCGAAATTTAAAAAAAAAATTTACAGTACCTAATTAATTTTTTCCAATTAAGGGGGCAATTTAGTGTGTTCAATCCACCTTCCTTGCACATCTTTAACCCATGTAAACACGGGGAGAATGTGCAAACTCCACACGGACAGTGACCCAGAGCCGGAATCAAACCTGGCACCTCGGCGCCGTGAGGTAGCAGTGCTAACCACTTTGCCACCGTGCTGCCCTTGTGGAGCGAAACTTATGGAAAAATTTCGAAGTTCATTTGTGGTGGGTTTTCCAGCGGGTTTCCCGCTGGCTCCACCAGCGAGTTCCCCACCACTATCAAACGACACTGGGCGCGATTCAATGAAAAAGTTTTGAAGTGTGGTTACGAGCAGAAACTGCCTTGAGCTTCCCAGTGGTTGGCATGGCGAGGCCGGTACCATAATGCAACATTAATTGGTCCATTTAAGGAGGCCCCTGTGGTGGTATGATTTGCATAGCTGTCTGCCATTGGTGCAGAACACCGGCTTACCATTGGCCCTGGTCGGTCATATGCCTCTCGACCGATTGGTTGAGACCAGTCATGTGACGGCTCTCCGATTGGTCGAGAGGCTGAGTTAACCACGCCTCCAGATCGAGGTATAAATAGCCAGAACGCCCGGCGGTCGTCCATTTACTGTAGTCGACCGCAGGGCTAACTTCTAGCTTATTAAAGCCTAACTTTTGTACTGCAACTCGTCTCGCGTTCGATTGATGGTTCATCAGCCCCACAGGCTTCACGTCACAAATCATGGCTCGCCAACCGATTCACTGGGAACGCACTCACCAACCCCCTGTTAACAGCACTTAAACTGAACTTGCAAAGCCAACCCCACTCAGCTCGCAGCCATGGCACCTAGATGACCGGCCCCACGATTCGGGGATACAGACCTGGGGAGTCACCGAGAGGCGGTTGAGGCCAGGAGGGAGGTCCTGTCCCCACGGGGGTCCCAGAGGAAAAGTCACAGGGCAGTCAGTGCTGCCTGGGAGGAAGTGGATGCGGCTGTCAGCTCAGGCAGTGTGACCAGGAGGACTGACACCCAGTGCCTCAAGAAAGCCAATGACCGACACCGGGCAGCACGGGTGAGTTGGAAGCGGATCCCCCCCCCCCCCCACCCCACCAACAGGAATGAGCCTGACAGCTCCAGCACACAGTGCTGTGCCCCAACCCCACACATGTCGCCCACACCGCCCAGCTCCCCAAACACAACCCCCCGCCCCACACACCACGCAACTATAGTGGTTAGGCCTCTGGTGCACAATCTGGTAAGCACCAGACATTTACAGATGCGCATCAGGTGGAGGCAGGAACGCCCAGGCGAGAAAGCAGGCGGAGGTCTGCTGGCTCCCAGGACCCAGCTGGGTCCCAGTCAGATACCGAGCCTCTGGAACAGATTTATCCGGAGCTGATGCAGACGATAGGAAGCGGCCATGAGATTCTAAGGGGCATATCAGCGACACTATTGGATTGGATTGGATTTGTTTATGGTCACGTGTACCGAGATACAGTGAAAAGTATTTTTCTGCAAGCAACTCAACAGATTATTAGAAAAGGGAATTAAACAAAATTCAAGAAAATACGTGAGAATACATAATAGGACAACACAAGATATACAATGTAACTACAGAAGCATTGGCATCCAATGCTGTGTCGATTCCAAAGATGTGCGGGTTAGGTGGATTGACCATGCTAAATTGCCCGTAGTGTCCTAATAAAAGTAAGGTTAAGGGGGGGGTTGTTGGGTTACGGGTATAGGGTGGATACGTGGGTTTGAGTAGGGTGATCATGGCTCGGCACAACATTGAGGGCCGAAGGGCCTGTTCTGTGCTGTACTGTTCTATGTCTATCAGTTGAAGCATACAGGGTGTAGTGTTAATGAGGTCAGTCAATAAGAGGGTCATTTAGGAGTCTGGTGACAGTGGGGAAGAAGCTGTTTTTGAGTCTGTTCGTGCGTGTTCTCAGACTTCTGAATCTCCTGCCCGATGGAAGAAGTTGGAAAAGTGAGTAAGCCGGGTGGGAGGGATCCTTGATTATGCTGCCCGCTTTCCCCCGGCAGCGGGAGGTGTAGATGGAATCAATGGATGGGAGGCAGGTTCGTGTGATGGACTGGGCGGTATTCACGACTCTCTGAAGTTCCTTGCGGTCCTGGGCCGAGCAGTTGCCATACCAGGCTGTGATGCAGCCCGATAGGATGCTTTCTCTAGTGCATCTGTAAAAGTTGGTAAGGATTAATGTGGACATGCCGAATTTCCTACGTTTCCTGAGGAAGTATAGGCACTGTTGTGCTTTCTAGGTGATAGCGTCGACGTGAGTGGACCAGGATAGATTTTTGGTGATGTGCACCCCTAGGAATTTGAAACTGCTAACCATGTCCACCTCGGCTCCGTTGATGCTGACAGGGGTGTGCACAGTACTTTGCTTCCTGAAGTCGATGACCAGCTCTTTAGTTTTGTTGGCATTGAGGGAGAGATTGTTGTCGTTACACCATTCCACTAGGTTCTCTATCTCCCTCCTGTATTCGGACTCGTCGTTATTCGAGATCCAGCCCACTATGGTCGTATCGTCAGCAAACTTGTAGATGGAGTTGGAACCAAGTTTTGCCACGCAGTCGTGTGTGTACAGGGAGTAGAGTAGGGGGCTAAGTACGCAGCCTTGCGGGGCACCGGTATTGAGGACTATGGTGGAGGAGGTGTTGGTGTTCATTCTTACTGACTGTGGTCTGTTGGTCAGAAAGTCAAGGATCCAGTTGCAGAGTGGAGAGCCAAGTCCAAGGTTTTGGAGCTTTGATATGAGCTTGGCTGGGATTATGGTGTTGAAGGCGCAGCTGTAGTCAATAAATAGGAGTCTGATGTAGGAGTCCTTGTTTTCGAGATGCTCTCGGGATGAGTGTAGGAAATGGCGTCTGATGTGGACCGGTTGCGACGGTATGCGAATTGAAGTGGGTCAAGGCGTTCCGGGAGTATGGAGGTGATGCGCTTCATGATCAGCCTCTCGAAGCACTTCATTACAACTGACGTCAGGGCCACCAGGCGGTAGTCATTGAGGCATGTTGCCTGGTTCTTCTTTGGTATCGGTATGATGGTGGTCTTCTTGAAGCAGGTGGGGACCTCGGAGTGGAGTAGGGATAGGTTAAAGATATCTGTGAATACCTCTGCCTGCTGGTATGCGCAGGCTCTGAGTGCACGGCCAGGGATCCCGTCCGGGCCCATCGCCTTCCGTGGGTTCACTTTCAGGAAGGCCGATCTGACTTCGGAAACTGTGATGGTGGGTATGGGTGAATTATGGGCTGCTGGGGCACTCGACAGCGGATTGTTGGTTACCTGCTCAAACTGAGCATAGAATGCATTAAGTTCATCGGGGAGGGGTGCGTTGCTGCCAGAGATACTGCTCGGCTTTGCTTTGTAGCCCGTTATGTTGTTTAGTCCTTGCCACAACCGCCGAGAGTCTGCCTGTGACTCTAGCTCAGTTTGATATTCTCTCTTGGCATCTCTGATGGCTTTGCGGAGGTCGTACCTGGATTTCTTGTATAGGACAGGGTTGTCTGCCTTGAACGCCTCAGATCTGTCCTTCAGTACGGAGTCAATCTCGCGGTTGAGCCATGGTTTCCGGTTGGGGAACGTACGTACTGCTTTCTTTGGCACGCAGTCGTCCACACATTTGCTGATGAAGTCTGTGACGGTGGTGACATACTCATTTAAGTTAGTCGCTGAGTTCTTAAATATGGACCAATCCACTGTCTCTAAGCAGTCACGTAAGAGCTCTTCTGTTTCCTCGGACCAGCACTGCACAACCTTCTTAGCTGGATTCTCCCGCTTGAGTTTCTGCTTGTAAGCCGGGAGAAGGAGCACCGTCTTATGGTCTGATTTCCCAAAGTGCGGTCGGGGGATGGAACGGTAGGTGCCCTTGATTTTTGAGTAGCAGTGGTCAAGAGTGTTGTCGCCCCTGGTGGGACAGGAGATGTGCTGGTGGAATTTTGGCAGTACACTCTTGAGGTTGGCCTTGTTGAAGTCTCCGGCCACAATGAACAAGGCCTCCGGGTGTTCTGTTTCGTAGTTGTTTATGACTGTGTACAGTTCGTCCAACGCCTTCCTCACTTCTGCCTGGGGTGGGATATGGAACGCTGTGATAATGGCTGAAGTGAACTCACGTGGAAGATAGTATGGGCGGCACTTTACGGTCAAGTATTCCAGGTCTGGGGAGCAGTAGGTCGCCAGGGTCACCTCATCCAAGCACCAGGAGGAGTTGATGAGGAGGCAAACCCTTCCACCCTTCGCTTTGCCTGAAGGTGCCGTGCGGTCCGCCCGGTGAATAGAGAAGCCTTCAGGTTGTATGGCACAGTCCGGTGAGGCGGGGGTGAGCCATGTCTCTGTGAAACAGAGCACACAGCAGTCTCTTACTTCCCTCTGAGAGGTAAGTCCGGCGTTAAGTTCATCCGGCTTGTTTTCAATCGCTTGGACGTTTGCCAGGAGTATGCTGGGGAGAGGGGTCTTGAAACCGCGTTGCTTCAGTCTAACCTGCAGACCGCTGCGTTTCCCTCGCTTTCTCGATCGGCGGCTGCTGCTGGATGATCCTGGGATCCGATGGGAGACATCAGCCCTTGTGGAAGGTAGGTGGTTGCGTCTGGCGGGGTCCAGGGCGCGAGCGAGGTCTATAGCATTTCCATAGCCGATTGGAGGAGTGCCAGAGGCTACGGGCATAGGAGATAGTATCAGCAATGTGTGGCACCAAGGCCAACATTGGTGGTGACCACAGCGGAGAGCCTGGTGCACGGCGTCAGCAACATTAGTAGAGGTGTCCAAGATGTGGCTCAGTTGGTGACTGGCCATGGCTGAGGGCCTTGATAGACTGCCCGACTTGCTGGGGACATGATGCTGTACCAGGATGTGGCGCTGCGGGACATGTCCCGCTCTCAGGAGTGAATAGCCGAGGCACTGTGAAGCTTGCCCCAGTCACAGTTGGGTATTGTCGATTCACTGCAAAGCATGTTCCAGTCACTGAGCAACAGTGCCAAGGACATTGAAACCATGGTGCAGACATTGGGGAGCCGCCAGGGCTGGCAGGGTCAGATGATGCAGGGGCAACCGGGCTTAATCTGACTCCTCCTCCATCCCGAGGTGGACCCCAGGGCCCTATGGGCACCGAACGGGAAGAACGGTTGGTTGTCAACCCAGAACCATGCTATGGAGTGGCGACTGTGGCCATCAGCTCCTCCGAATTTCATCCCTCTGACAACGCCACGTCTCGCAGTCAGCACCCAGAACAGGGTGGCACGGATGTGCATGTGCTGCCAGCAGGTGCGCCGGGGCCCTCCGGCACCCAGAGGACAGACGCCAGGAGGATAAAAGACCACGGGACGCAGTAAGCAGCCGACTGCCTCCACCCCTGATGTTCATCCTGGGGATATACATGGATGCAGCGGTAAAGCACGGAAGGATGAGCATGTCGAGAATCACTGAGAGGGCACTGAGGGGGAGGTGGTGAGGGTGGGAGAGGCCGGGGATGTCTGGCTGTCCCAGGATGTAACTGTTGTGCACACTCCCTGGGAAGCATGCACGCAAATGCTTGATCTTCAGGTGGTGGTCACACACGAGCTGCGTGTTTAAGGAATGAAACCCCTATCTGTTGATGTAGAGCACTCCCTGATGGCCTGGTGTGCGCAATACGATATGCGTGCCATCTATTAGCTCTTGGACATAGGGAATCCCGGTGATGCCTGAGAATCCTTCTGCCTGTGCATCTCATTGGGTCTGGTCCGTGTCAGTGTTTATGTAGTTCGCTGCCTGGGCAAACAGGGCATCCGTGATCTGTTGGATGCATCTGTGGGCTGTAGCTTGAGAGATCCACACAAGTCCTCCGCTCGAGATTTGAGTTGATCCTGAGGCAATATGGTTCAGGGCTGCGGTGACCTTGATGGCCACCGGGAGCGGGAGTCCTCCTCCACCTCCATGTGGCACCAAGTCTGTGAGTCCATGGCGCAGGTGCTGCACCATTTTCTGGTTGAGGCAGAACCTCCTGTAACACACGCTGTCCGTCATCTGTTCGAAAGACCAGCAACGCTTGTCCAGTTTGGGCTGTCCTGGGCCGCCTCCTCCTCTGGGACTCACCCTGGCCTGATGGCACCACTAGGGCAAGTTCAGCAGGGTCCAAAATATTGTCCATACCGTTCAATATCTGTAAGGAATTGGGAGAGGGTGTGATACTGACAAACAGCGGTGGCTCCCACCCCAGATGTGTGAAGAGCTCACTTAACTACAATTGTCAATTCCCAGTTAACAATAGCCTTCAGCTACACAGCCAGAGACCTCCGCGACCAGTGGGAGTTATGGGTGGTCTGTGGGGCAGACAGGCAGGGACTAGGGTTGCCCCTGGAATGGGTACATATGATCCAGGGGTTGGCATGGCAGACCCGCGCATTGTTGACCGCGCCACCCAGCTGAGAACCCCCAGCTCCAATATTCTCAACCCCAATGGTGGTGCACCCCAACCGAGGTTGGACCCCCCCCCTTGGTTGCCCCTGCCACCCCCCACCGAGCACAAGGGCAGCAAGCCTGTGAGCGAAGATGACTACTCACCTCCTCAGGGCCCCACAGCAGTCCTTCCACCAGGGTCACGTTTTTAAAAAGGAACACTCATCGGTACCAGCGTGACTACTTGCTGAGGAGGCGATTAGATCACAGGAAGCCATTAGATTATGGGGTGGCTCCCAATAATTGTTTGGAAATCGGGCTTAAGTGGTGATTATTGGTTTCTCATCCCGTTTCAGTGGGGTCCCAATCTCACTTACAGCAGCGGGTCGGTTGCATCGTGAATGACTTGGCGCCCGGCATGGTTTGCGTTTTTGCCATCTCCCGCTATTCACCGGCCTCATTACGCTCGAGTGAAAATGCAACGAGGTCAATGAATCACGCCCTTAGTCACTTTTTTGGCCGATAGGGTTTCTCACCGGTTTAGCCCAAACTTTAGGCAGGGTTTTCCGTTGGCCGATGCCAAAGCGGGAAAGGCGATTGGACGGAGAATCGGTCGTGAGGCCAAGATCGTGGCAGGCGGCAGGCACCCGGCAGAATACGTTACTCCGGCGCCTCGTCAATACGTTCTACTCCAAACATCCAGTAAATGTCATTGCCATATCATTAGTAGGCCTGAACCGGTATTCTCCGGGATCTCCGCGTTGCTCCGCCTCCACCGATGGGGAGGCTCGCATGTGCTTTCAAAAATTGGGAAACAGGCACCATTGCTGCTGAGGGAGAGAGGGAGTTACGGAAAGTGTCCAACATCCCCATAGTGTGCCGAAAGCTGTGCTACTGGCTGGGGGGCATCTGCTCGGGATGTGAGGAGGTAGCAGGGAGCAGCCAGGAAGTTGGCCGTGGGATCGTGGTGGACAGGCACGGAACACCATTACCAAGCCTGCAAGGCAGCTGTCGTGTTGGCTTGTGTAGGCTTGAGAGATGAACAGACACTTCCAACACAGATGAAGGTTCAACTCTATTCTATTAACTACTTCTAATTAACTAACACACGATGACTGTGGGTCTAAATAATGCTAACTTGAACTAGAGACCTAAGCCTTGTCCGAACCAGGTGATTCTCTCAGCAGGTGGTGTGAGTCCATGCTGGGCTGAATAAGTTCCTGTTACACTCAGGGGCAGCACCCAGAATGAACGGGAACCGTGGTGCCCTCTGCCTTTATAGTGTGTGTATTGTAACTGGTGATTGGCTGTGGTGTTTGTACATGTTGATTGGTCCCTGTGTGTGTCCATCAGTGTGTGTCTGCGCCATGATATATTGTATATATTTTGACAGCAGCCATGCAGCTGCACACGCTGCTGACTGCCCACTGTGAACTTAGGGCCATGGGTGATATGGGTATCCCCCCAGGCCACCCCCTTGGTATCCGCTTGCCCTGCCGACCCATGAACATGATGGGTGCCCTCCAGCACAACCAGTGCCATCTTGTTGGCTGTGATGTGTGTGTGTGTGTGGGGAGTGTTAATATGTGGCTGCAGCTTGTCTGCCCCTCGAGTGCCAATCCTGACCCCGGTGAATCTGACACTGTTTTGCATTGGAATCAGTCGTGTTCTGCGTAGCGCCGGTGCTAGCCCATTAAAGGTTCCTGAATTACTCTGGGAGTGGGTCCAATTTTTCTGTCGTAGAACTTCACCCATCCTGTCCTGGCATCAGCACTTAGTCTCTGAAACGGAGAAACCTGCCCTTAGGGAGTGATTCTTCGGCCTTGTTGCACTCTTGCTCAAGCGGAACGAGTTCAATGAATAGCAGGAGAGGCCAAAATCGAGATCCGCGCCAGGCGCCAAACTGTTTGCGATGCAACCGCACGCTCCCGTGGGAGAAATCGGAATCTCACGTAGGGTGGCGAGAAACCAATTATCACCACTGCAGCCCAACTTCCATACAATTAACGAGAGCCACCCGTTACCCAACAGCCTCCCATCTTTCAGCGGCCTCCCCAGTAAGTGGTCACGCTGGTGCCGATTAGTACTCCAATTGGAAAAACGTGAACCTGTTGGAAGGGATTCTTTGGGGAGCCCATTAGCCATCTTTGCTGAAAGGCAAAGAGCCCGGGGACGCTGGGATTACCACCCCAGTGCTCAGTGGGGGGGGGTGAGGGACTCTTGGTTGGTAATGGGGGACCCTCCGCAGGGTGGGCCATCATGGGAAGGTGGGGGGAGGCGCTGGAGGGGTAACTGGGGGGGGGGAGGGGGCAATGCTCGCAGTCCCACCATGCAACGTGTGTACCCGTTCTTGGGGGGCAACCCCAGTTCCTGCCCCAACGGCAACACATAACCCCCACCGTCTGCTGAGGCCTGTGGCTGTTGCTACAGGCCTGAAGACTGTTGCTAATAGGGAATTGGCAATCATGGTTAAGTGAGCACTTCACACATGCTAAGTGGATTTCTGTGTGTGGGCAGACCCTGTAGCATGTGGGAGTCATTGCACAGCATCCCAATCACACCCTGATGCCTGGACACTGTGCTTCAACAATGCAGAGGTAATACCGCACATGCAACATCCGAACATCCAAGGGATGGTACACAGTTCCGGGGATATGCCCACAGCTGGAGAGTGTGTGAGCACCATGGGGAGGGGGGGGTGGACGGGGGTGGACCAGGGTGGAAAGCCATTCTCTGGTCAGAGACAGAACCTGCGGAAATTTGAGAACACTGGAAATTTGTCCTGGTATGATCAGGGGAATGAATCAGTGAAATCAGCTGTGATACTGCAGATCGGTTCAGCATTTCTTGGAAAATTGAGAGAAAAGATTTCCGGCGGCCACTGGACATTATTACTCATTGTTGAGGGCCATGAAGAATTCGGCACAAGTTTGTAGAATCGAACAGAAAGTAACTTTTATTTACAACAATATGTACACCGCACCAGCAGTTCACTACTTTTCCCTCTCCAGCTGGTAGCACACTGGCCAGCACTATCCATACAGCTGGACTGCTAATGATTGCCCCGCCCCACCCTCATTGCGAGAGTTTATATTCTCCAATGAACATGAGGTAACCACTTGTCCCCAGACAATACGTTCCGGGCAGGTTGTAACAGCCTGGTTCCAGTAAAGACTACAACTCTGCAGAAAGTGTGTTGTAATACATAAATGTGGCGCGGGGGATTTTGAATGCATTAAAATACAGATAAATTATGTCTTTTCTGTGGTGTAGTGCATTAGTTGCCTACTAAGTAGTATTTAGTTGATGTTAATTTTAATTTGTTTTGATACAATAAAAGTTGGTTAGAGCGTTGTGCTAATAACGCCAAAGCCGCCAGTTCAACCCCCATGCGGGCCATCTACTTTAGGGCAGCTTAGTAGCAGAGTGGATAGCACTGTTGCTTCACAGTGCCGGGGCTCGGGTTCGATTCCCGGCTTGGGTCACTGTCTGTGCGTAGCCTGCACGTTCTCCCCTGCATGGATTTCCTCCGGGTGCTCCGGTTTCCTTCCACAAGTCCCAAAAGATGTGCTTGTTAGGTGAATTGTACATCCTTATTTCTCCCTCAGTGTACCTGAACAGGCGCCGGAGCGTGGTGATTAGTGGATTTTTACAGTAACTTAATTGCAGTGTAATGTAAGCCTACTTGTGACGCTAAGTGTACCTGAACAGGCGCCGGAGCGTGGTGATTAGTGGATTTTTACAGTAACTTAATTGCAGTGTAATGTAAGCCTACTTGTGACACTAAGTGTACCTGAACAGGCGCCGGAGCGTGGTGATTAGTGGATTTTTACAGTAACTTAATTGCAATGTAATGTAAGCCTACTTGTGACGCTAAGTGTACCTGAACAGGCGCCGGAGCGTGGTGATTAGTGGATTTTTACAGTAACTTAATTGCAGTGTAATGTAAGCCTACTTGTGACGCTAATAAAGATTGTATCATTAAAAGTGTTAATAACATGAAATCTTGTGCGATTCCTTTAAGTCGGTCACCGGTAATTCAAATCTTTTTTATAAAGTTACCAGTCTCGTGATGATGTTAACATTATATTAATATCAGTTTCAGTGTTGCCACTGGTATCCTGAATGTGCTGTGCAAATGAAAGTGGGGAAGTAGAAACTGGTCCTTGTTGCTGCCATTTTAGCTAGCCCAAGTTAAATATGCAATTTGAACTTATCAGTAGGAGGGGTGCGACCAACACTGATAGTTGTAGATAATCACAAGAAACCATAATATCCGAGACAGGATACCCCTGATGAAAATACAAACGTTCTTGTGGCAGACCTTTGTTCAAATATTGCATAATGATGTTTGGTGAATCAAGTAACAATGCAAATCACCATAGTATTCGGTGGGGCTACAGTTCCTTCTGTCAATAACCACAGTGTAAAAGTTGGTGTGATTGCAAAATGGAAAATCATGTTATTTATTCACTTCAACTCTTTTGCTAAAATTATCCACAGGATGAGTTTCATCCATTCTATTCCTCAAGGGAATTTGTTCAGTGTTGAACCAGCAAAAAAAGCTAAGCAATTTATTTGGCAATGGTGTGTAACATTGATTTTGGCAATAAACAAAAATCAGTATTTTCAAATTTTCTGCTTGACAGATTCAATAAGAAACTCATTTGTTGTCCAGTTCACTGTTTGTGATTGAATTTGGGGATTAAGTCAGTACTAAAAGGAGAAAGTTCACATCAGAATTAAGTAGCCAGCAAAGTACAGAGTTCTACAGATGTATTTCTGTTGAACAAGGTTGATTAGTATCAGTCTACGGAGAAGTTAATATAGGACTGCTGTGGGTATACATGTTTGCAAGCTGGTGTGCAGAGCTATAGTGGACAGTGTACCAGGAAGAGTGGGTAATCCTCTGTGTATTTTTCTTGATTCAGGTTCTTTTAGAATCAGCAGGCTGACTCCCAAAGGAAATAATTGCGAGACTAGCTGTGCGATTTAATGGCCTCATGCACCCGACTTGGTGGCACAACGAGATTTAACAAAATCACACGTGGCGTCGCGAATTGGATTTCGCTCTTGCTGGGTGAGATCCAGATTAACATTTTTAAATGAGACATTAGGCTCCCTTAATTATGTCTGCGCCAGATTCTCCTGGGTCATGGAACTAACGGCTTCGCCTGGGAGACCTCACATGGCGCTGTTCACAGGCATAATGGCACCTGGGAGGTGGTCTCCCAGGCCATTAGAGACCCCTGGGAAGTCGGGCTCTGGGCCAGGTGGTACTCTCTCACTCCTGATGACACCTTGGCACTGCCAGACTTGCACCTTGGCAATTGGCAGGCTTGCACCTTGGCAGTGCCACCTGGGAACCCTGGTAATGCCAGGGTGCTTGGATGGCATTGCCAAGCTGGCAGGGGCACTGCCAGAGTGCCAGGTTGGCAGTGACAATGTGCCCGGGTGCCAGGTTGCCCACACTAGTGATAGGGCCAGGGGGTGCCTTGTTCTTAAGACCTGGGGTGAGAGGGAGGCTCAAGGACCTCATAACAGTGCAGTGAGTGGGGGGGGGGGGGGGGGGGGGGGGGGGCGCTGAAGGCCGCAGTGGTGATGCTGAGGGGAGACAAAGATTGGGGCGGCATTTAAAAATGGTGCTCTGATCTGCAAATACTCTTCCCTGCAAGCTCAGAAAATAATGTAAGTGCAGCTCAGAGGGGCATTCCTAGCTGGGACCAAAACAAAAGGCATAGTGCAGTTATATAGCAATGTCGTTCTTGGCACCTGTACCGACAAACACTGGCCAGGATTCTCTGACCCTGCGACGGGTCGGAGAATCCTGGCCCGGGGGGGGGGGGGGGGGGGGGTGGAGCACGAGAATCGCGCCACGCCGCCCCAACGATGGCTTGCCAAGTCTCTGCCGCCGATTCTCGGGCGCCCGCGGGATCGCTGCCGCGCCGGTCGCGGGCCGTCGAAAGCACCCCCCCCCCTGCCGATTCTCCGGGCCAAGACAGGCCGAGTGCCCGCCAAGTTCAGCTGGGTCCCGCCAGCGTAGGTTATGTATGGTCCCACCCAGCGGGACCTGGGAGTTCTGTCTGCAGGGACTGTCCTGGTGGAGGGGTGGGGCATCCGACCCCGGGGAGGGCCTCCACAGTGGCCTGGCCCGCGGTCTGGGCCTACCGATCGGCCGGCCGGCTGGTTCTGTGGGGGTCTACATTCCAATGTGCCGGGCCCCCTTGGGCTCTGCCATATTGGCCGGCAGTCAGCACAGAGACAGGAACCCACACGCATGCACGAACTCACATCCGCCGTGCAGCGCATGCACGAACTCACGTCCGCCGTGGAGCGCATGCGTAAACTCGCGCCGGCCGTGACGCACCGGCTTTCGGGCGCCGGAGATGCGGAGACCACTCCGGTGCCATATTAGCCCCCCGGGAAGGGGTGGATAGATGCGGGTGAGACCCGTTGACGCCGGAGTGGCTCGCGCCACTTTTCACGCCGGCGTCAGATCTTGGCCGCAGGATTGGAGAATCCTGGCCACTATGCTAAACTTGCCCAAAACGGGACTTTGTTTCTGCCCTGTTAAATTGTGCCCTAGGTCTGCGGCAGATCTCGTCTTCACATTTAGGATACCCTCCATTATGTTGTCTGGCACTACCAGACAAATGGGATAGATTTCAAACAGATCCAGCAACTCAAAACTAAGCATCCATGAGGCCCTGTGGGCCATCAGCAGCAGCAGAACTGTATTCAATCACAATCTGTAACATCATGGCCAGGCATTTCCCCCTGTCCACCATTCTCACCAAGCCGGGGAATCAACCCTGGTTCAATAGGTGGCATGGTAGCACAGTGGTTAGCACAGTTTTTTCGCAGCACTAGGGACCCAGGTTCGATTCCCGGCTTCGTCACTGTCTGTGCGGAGTCTGCACGCTCTCCCAGTGTCTGCATGGGTTTCCTCCGGGTGCTCCGGTTTCCTCCCACAAGTCCCCTAACGTGCTTGTTAGGTGAATTGGACATTCTGAATTCTCCCTCTGTGTACCCGAAGAGGTGAGGGAATGTGGCGACTAGGGGATTTTCACAGTAATTTCATTGCAGTGTTAATGTAAGCCTACTTGTGACACTAATAAAGATTATTATTATGAAGAGTGCAGGAAGGCATGCCAGCAGTAACACCGGACCCATACCTACAAATGAGGTGTCTACTTGGTGAAACGACAACACAGGACTTTGTGCATGTCAAATGATTCTACAACCAACAAATCAGATCTAAGCTTTATAGTCCTGCCGCCTCCAGTCATGAATGATGGCAGACAATTAAACAACACACTGGAAGGGAGGCTCCTCAAATATCCCCATCTTCAATGAGGGGGAAGCCCTGCACATCTGTGCAAAAGATAAGGCATTTGCAAAAACCTTCAGCCAGGAGTGCAGAGTGAATGATCCATCTTGGCCTCTCCTTGCTATCCCCAGCATCATAGACACCAGTGTGCAGCCTATTCAATTCACTCCCTGTGATATCAAGAAATAGCTGAAGACACTGGATACTGCAAAGGCTATGGATCCCGACACTATTCCAGCAATAGGACTGAAAACTTGTGCTCCAGAACATGCTGCACACCTAGCCAAGCTGTTCCAGTACATCTACAACATGGCATCTGCCTGGCAATGTGAAAACTTGCCCAGGTGTGTCCTGTACACAAAAAGCAGGAAAAATTCAACCTCATCAGTCTACTCTCCATCATCAGTGAAGTGATGGAAGGGATTATCAACAGTGTTATCAAGTAATACTTAGCAATTGCCTGCTCACTAACACTTAGTTAGTTTCCACCAGGGATACTCAGTTACTGACCTCATGACAACCTTCTTTCAAACATGGACAGAAGAGCTGACCTCAGACGTCAAGGCAGTATTTGACCAAGCGTGGCATCAAGGAACCCTCTCAGGGGGAACATTCTCCACAGGTTGGAGTCACACCTGGCACTAAAGAAGATGGCAGTGGTTGTGGACGGCCAATCAGCTCAGTTCCAGGACATCACTGCAGGAGTTCCTCAGGGTTGTGTCCGAGGCCCAACCATTTTCTGCTGCTTCATCAAAGACTTTCCTTCCATTATAAGGTCAGAAGTGGGAATTTTTGTTGATGACTGCACAATGGTCAGCACCGTTTGCAATTCCTCAGATAATGAAGCAGTCTACGTCAAAATGCAGCAAGACCTGGACAATATCCAGGCTTGGGCTGGCAAGTGGTAAGTAATATCCATGACACACAAGTGCCAGGCACTGACCACCTCCAACAAGAGGGAATCTAACTATTGCTCCTTGACATTCAAAGGCATTATCATCACTGAATCCCGCCCCAATCAACATTCCCAGGGCGTACTATTGACCAGAAACTGAAGTGCACTAGCTACATGTACACTTTTTGGTTAGAAGAGCAGATTAGAGTCCAGGAATGTTGCAGACAGTAACTCGCCTCCTGACTGCTCAAAGCCTGTCCACCACCTACAAGGTACAAGTCAGGAGTGTGATAGAATACTCTCCACTTGCTTGGATGAGTGTTGCTCCAACGATGCTCGACACCATCCAGGACAAAGCCCGCATGACTGGCATCCCTTCCACAAAAATCCAATCCTTGCACCACCAATGCACAGTATCAAGCAGTGTATAAGATGCACTGCACAAACTCACCAAGGCTCCTTGGGCAGCACCTTCCAAAGCCACAACCAGTACCACCTTGAGGCATAAGGGCAGCAGATACATGGGAAAACCACCAGCTGCAAGCTCCGTTTCAAGCCATACGCCATCCGGACCTGTAAATATATCACCGTTACTTGGCTGTTGCTGGGTCAAAATCCTGAACCTCCCTCCCTAACAGCACAGCGGGTGTACTTATGCCACGTAGACTGCCGCAGTTCAATAAGGGAGTTCACCACCACGTTCTGAAGGGCAATTAGGGATGGGAAATAAATGCTGGCCTAACCAGCGATGCTCACGTCCCATGAAGACAGCTGTTCACCACTACTCGGTTTCCTGTCACTCAGCCATTCATATCCACATTGTCACTGCTCCTCTTATACCATGGGCTTATGTCAGAATATTGCAAAATTAAACAGGAACATTTATCTGCCACATCTCTCATTGAGTTTATAGTCACAAATAATTACAAAATTGGATATGGACACAGATGGGGACTGAATCCTAATGAAATTCTCTGAGAATAACTCAATGTTATTTTTTAACCCATGATTTGTTGGTTATTTTAAAATGATTGGATGGGATTTACAGCACAGCAACAGGAAGTTCGACCCAAATGGTAATACTCCACAAAAGCTACATCTCATCAGACCTTATCTCCTTATTGAGCTTCCCTTTAAGTGCCTCTTTTTTTATTCATTTATGGGATGTGGGCGTCTCTAGTTATGCCAGCATTTATTGCCCATCAGAAGGTGGTGGTGAATTGCCTTCTTGAACCGCTGCAGTCCTTGAGGGTGTTGGTACATCCACTGTGCTGTTAAGGAGGGAGTTCCAGGATTTTGCCCCAGCGACAGTGAAGGAACGGTGATATATTTTCAAGTCAGGGCGGTGAGTAACTTGGAGGGGAACCTCCATGCGGTGGGGTTCCCAGGTATCTGCTGCTCTTGTCCTTCTAGATGGTAGTGGCCGTGGGTTTGGAACTTGCTGTCTGAGGAACCTTGGTGAGTTACTGCCATGCATCTTGTAGATGGTACACATGGCTGCCACTGTTCATCGATGGTGGAGGTTTTGAATGTTTGTGGAAGGGGGAACAATCAAGCGGGCTGCCTTGTCCTTTCCAAGATGGCGCCAAATTTCCAAGATGGCGCCGGAGCGAGGCTACTCTCTGCGAGCTCTCCCCAGCAGATCCACTTTTTACTTAACTTATACTCGGTCTAATCTTTTAAAATGTAATTCTAAGACAAACATTATTACTAACCTCTCTCATCTTTTCTTGCAGGCTTGAACATCCTCCAAGGCCCGTTGAGACCTTTTGACCCGACCCGACCTGTCCTCCATGACCTGGAAGTGGATCAAGCCCAAACCGGAAGTGAAGCCCTGGCCTTGATTTGGAGCTGACCCGGAACTCGGAGCTCCCAACCCGGCCTAACAAATGACGCCAAACCCCGGATCACCCGGCCCAGTCCCCGGAACTCCCGACCCGACCCCCGATAATGAGACCCAGCCCAACTCAACCCCGAGTGACCCGCCCAGCGACCCGGAGAGGCCTGCCCAGCAATCCGACCTAGCTGGAGATGGAAGAAAGAACAATCCACGTAGAGGCTCGACCAGGCCTACTTCAAGACCCGACCCCAGGAGCGCCCAGGGAGGGAACAGGCCAAGGGACTCAGCCCAACCTGTCTCAGGAAGACCCTGCACACGACCCAGGACCCCCAAAATGGCAGGGACTCTGCGAGGACCCAAACAAGCTGCAAGATATTCCTGTGCCCGCAGAACGCCTGGACCCATCTGGATCGCAAACATGCCCCCCAAGCAACCCTTCTACCTCAACCAGCGCCCGGGACCCTGCCAGACGCCCTGGGCCCTGCTAGACGCAATCAGCTGCCTTCCACAAGGGCTGATGTCACCCTAACCGCCGCGTTTCCCCCGCTTCCTCGAACGGCGGCTGCGGCACCATCCAGCCGCAGCCACCGTCCGAAGAAGCGAGGGAAATGCAGCGGTCTTCAGGTTAGACTGAAGCAACGCAGTTTCAAGACCCCTCTCCCCAACATACCCCTGGAAAATGTCCAAGCGATCGAAAACAAGCTGGACGAACTTAAAGCCAGACTTACCTCTCAGAGGGAAGTAAGAGACTGCTGTGTGCTCTGTTTCACAGAGACATGGCTCACCCCCGCCTCACCGGACTGTGACATACAACCTGAAGGCTTCTCAATTCACCGGGCGGACCGCACCACGTCATCGGGCAAAGCAAAGGGTGGAGGGGTTTGCCTCCTCATCAACTCCCCCTGGTGCTTGGATGTGGCTACCCTGGTGACCTACTGCTCCCTGGACCTAGAAAACCTGACCGTGAAGTGCCACCCATACTATCTTCCACGTGAGTTCACTTCAGCCATTATCACAGCGGTCTACATCCCACCCCAGGCAGAAGTGAGGAAGGCGCTGGACAAACTGGACACAGTTATAAACAACTACGAAACAGAACACCCGGAGGCCTTGTTCATTGTGGCCGGAGACTTCAACAAAGCCAACCTCAAGAGTGTACTGCCAAAATTCCACCAGCACATCTCCTGTCCCACCAGGGGCGACAACACTCTTGACCACTGCTACTCAAAAATCATGGGCACCTACTGTTCCATCCCCCAACCTCACTTTGGGAAATCAGACCATAAGACGGTGCTCCTTCTCCCGGCTTACAAGCAGAAACTCAAGCGGGAGAATCCAGCTAAGAAGGTTGTGCAGTGCTGGTCCAAGGAAACAGAAGAGCTCTTACGTGACTGCTTAGAGACAGTGGACTGGTCTATATTTAAGAACTCAGCGACCAACTTAAATGAGTATGCCACCACCGTCACAGACTTCATCAGCAAATGTGTGGACGACTGCATGCCAAAGAAAGCAGTGCGTACGTTCCCCAACCAGAAACCATGGCTCAACCACGAGATTGACTCCCTACTGAAGGACAGATCTGAGGCGTTCAAGTCAGATGACGCTGACCTATACAAGAAATCCAGGTACGCCCTCCGCAAAGCCATCCGAGATGCCAAGAGAGAATATCAGACCAAGCCAGAGTCATAGACAGTCTCTCGGCGGTTGTGGCAAGGACTAAACAACATAACGGGCTACAAAGCGAAGCTGAGCAGTATCTCCGGTAGCAGCGCACCCCTCCCCGATGAACTCAATGCATTCTATGATCAATTCGAGCAGGTAACCAACAATCCACTGTCGAGTGCCCCAGCAGCCCATAATTCACCCATACCCACCATCACAGCTTCCGAAGTCAGATTGGCCTTCCTGAAAGTGAACCCACGGAAGGCGATGGGCCCGGACGGGATCCCTGGTCGTGCACTCAGAGCCTGCGCAGACCAGCTGGCAGAGACGTTCGTGGACGTCTTTAACCTGTTCCGACTCCACTTCGAGGTCCCCACCTGCTTCAAGAAGACCACCGTCATACCAGTGCCAAAGAAGAACCAGGCAACATGCCTCAATGACTACCGCCCGGTGGCCCTGACGCCAGTTGTAATGAATGCCTTGGTCCACTACAATTCGCATGCCGTCACAGCCGGTCCACATCAGACGCCATTTCCCTGGCCCTACACTCATCCCGAGAGCATCTCGACTGCAATGACTCCTACATCAGACTCCTATTTATTGACTACAGCTCCACCTTCAACACCATAATCCCAGCCAAGCTCATATCAAAGCTCCAAAACCTAGGACTTGGCTCCCCACTTTGCAACTGGATCCTCGATTTACTGACCAACAGACCACAATCAGTAAGAATGAACAGCACCTCCTCCACAATAGTCCTCAATACCGGGGCCCCACAAGGCTGCGTACTTAGCCCCCTACTCTACTCCCTGTACACACACGACTGCACGGCAAAATTTGGTTCCAACTCCATCTACAAGTTTGCTGATGATACAACCATAGTGGGCCGGATCTCGAATAACGAGGAGTCAGAATACAGGAGGGAGATAGAGAACCTCGTGGAGTGGTGCAGCGATAACAATCTCTTCCTCAATGCCAGAAAAACTAAAGAGCTGGCCATTGACTTCAGGAAGCAAAGTACAGTACAGACCCCTGTCAGCATCAACGGGGCTGAGGTGGAGATGGTTGGCAGTTTCAAAAAAATCTATCCTGGTCCACCCACGTTGACGTTACCACCAAGAAAACACAACAGCGCCTATACTTCCTCAGGAAACTAAGGAAATTCAGCATGTCCGCATTAACTCTTACCAATGTTTACAGATGCACCATGGAAAGCATCCTACTCTAGCTGCATCACAGTCTGGTATGGCAACTGCTCGGACCAGGACCGCAAGAAACTTCAGAGAGTCGTGAACCCCGCTCAGTCCATCACATGAACCTGCCTCCCATCCATTGACTCCATCTACACCTCGCGCTGCCTGGGGAAAGCGGGCTGCATAATCAAAGATCCCTCCCACCCGGCTTACTCACTTTTCCAACTTCTTCCATCGGGCAGGAGATACAGAAGTCTGAGAACACGCACGACCAGATTCAAAAACAGCTTCTTCCCCGCTGTTACCAACTTCTAATTGACCCTTTTATGGGCTGACCTTATTAACACCACACCCTGTATGCTTCATCCGATGCCGGTGCTTATGTGGTCACATTGTATACCTTGTGTTGCCCTATTATGTATTTTCTTTTATTCCCTTTTCCTCCCATGCACTTAATGACCTGTTGAGCTGCTCGCAGAAAAATACTTTTCACTGTACTTCGGTACACATGACAATAAACAAATCCAATCCAATCCTGGATGGTGCCAAGCCTCTTGAGTGTTGTTGGAGCTACACTCATCCAGGTAAGTGGAGAGTATTCCATTACACACCTGACTTGTGCTTTGTAGATGGTGGGGGATAGGCTTTGGGGGGGTCAGGAGATGAGTTACTATCCGTAGGATTCCTAGCCTTTGACCTGTCCTGATAGCCACAGTATTAATATGGCTATCCCAGTTCACTTTCTGATCAATGGTAATCCCCAGGAAGTTGATTCTGGGGGATTCAGCGATGGTAATGCTATTAAATGTCAAGGGGCAGTGGTTGGATTCTCTCTTGTAGGAGTTGGTCATTGCCTGGCACTTGTATGGCGCAAATGTAACTTTTGTTTGATGATTTTATGGCGTGGAGGGTAACGTTTCTGCCTCTGAGCCAGAGCTCTGGGTTCAAGCCCACCCCTGAGCTAGATGTGGCACATGTGGCAAAACAGGTTAAGCACTCACTCGATGGGAAACCCCATTGGCCGGCTGTGGGAACGGAGAATCCCGCTGCCAGCAGGGGCGTGCCGGAAAACGGGACTGGCGGGTCAAGAGAATCCCGCCATCAGTGTCTACAAAAGCAGGTCAAAGGCTGGGATTTCTACAGAGAGTAACTCCCCTTCTGAGCCCCAAAGCCTGTCCACCATCACAAGTCACACGTCAGGAGTGTAATGGAATACTCTCCACTAGCCTGAGTGAGTGTAGCTGCAACAACACTCAAGAAGCCCAATGCTATCCAGGACAAAGCAGCCCGCTCGATTGGCACCCCATCCACCACCTGAAACATTCACTTCCCCCACTGTCCAAGCACAGTGACAGCAGTGTAGGCCACATTCAAGATGCAAAGCAGCAACTTACCAAAGCTCCTTCATCAGCATCTTGAAAACACACGATCACTTAGAAGAACAAGGACAGCGAATGGGTGGGATTATCACTTTGTCTTTATTCTTTCATGAGATGTGGGTGCCACTGTCGAGGCCAACACTTGTTGCCCATTCCTAATGACCCTCTGAGAGATGGTGGTGAGCCACCTTTTAAACTGCTGCAGTCTATCTATTTTTTCCCTTCTCTCTCGGGCAGTCCCTCAGCGTTGAGGATGACTTGCTTCCACTCTGGGGAGGGGGGGTTCTGTGATGGCTGGATTGTTCAATCCTGGATCCATTACCATTTTGGCAGGTGGTGTTTGATGAGGTGAGTGGGACGTGTTGGATTCTGCGCTTTCTTTCCGCTGTTTATACTTGGCCTCCGCGTGCTCCACCTATGATGCCTGAGTAGGTTGGCACCTTCGCGGATGCTTTTTCTCCAGTTTGTGCGTTCTAAGGCAAGCGATCCCATGTGTCGATGGGAATGTTGCATCTATTTAAGGAGACTTTCAGAGTGTCCTTGTCGTGTTTTCTCTGCCCTCCTAGTGCTCGCTTGCCATTGTGGACCTCAGGGTAGAGCACTTGTTTTGGGTGTCTTGTGTCGGGCATGCAGGCAATGTGACCCGCCCATCGCAGCTGGTCGAGTGTGACCAGTGCCTAGATGCTGGCGATATTGGCCTGACAGAGGACGCTCACGCTGATTTGCCTATCCTGCCAGCGGATTTGCAGGATTTTACGGAGGCAGCGTTGGTGATATCTCTCCAGTGATTTGAGGTGTCTGCTGTCTGTTGTCCATGTTTCTGATGCATACAGGAGTGTGGGTATGATGGCTGCTCTGTACGAGCTTGCTGTTGGATGTGAACTTTCAGTCTTCAAACACTCTGTTCCAGTTTGAAGACTGCACTGGCGCATTGATGTTGATGCTGGATTTCCTCATCAATGTCTGTTCGCACTGAGAGGAGGCTCCCAAGGTTTGGGAGATGAGGGGGCGGTGAATCACCTTTTAAACTGCCGCAGTCCATCTTGTGCAGATGCACCCACAGTGCTGTTACGAAGGAAGTTCCAGCACTTTGTTCCTGTGACAGTGAAGGAACAGCGATATAGTTCCAAGTCTGGATGATGTGTGGCTTGGATGAAAACCTGCAGCTAGTTGAGAAATCTATTGAAGGATAAATTTCTGGACGGTTCTGAGACCATGATAGCCGCTCGAAGCACTGGTCCTCCAAGAGAATGAGAAGTATCTCACTTAGCATGATGCAATATAGTTTGCAAATGTACCTCGAGCATTTCAATAGCTGGTATTCTATTCAAGCTGTGAGATGTGTGTGCAGCTTATAGCTATGCTAGGTATGTTAGGGTGAGATAAAGCTATTAATGTGAGATTTGAGTCATGATTGGTAGAGATTGTTGGAAGGTAAGTGAAGGGTATGTGGAGAATGGAGCAGTGTGTGATGCTGGTGGTGCAGTTTATAATATATAGCACATGAGGATGCATTCACTGCTCGTGACCTTGTGTTAGTTCACAAAACCTCTTGAAACATTGAATTCTTCGAGGCTAGGACTGCTGGCATTGACCACCCCAGTTACTCTCTCCCATTTATTTTTCAGTATATGTCTGGGGAGGCCTCCTGGCTCCCTGAGAACAATAGGTCATTCTCTTCCTGTCTACGTCCTGCACCAAGGTCTCTCGTGCACATCAGGGAGCCTTGGGGCATGCTCCCTGTCTGCTTCAATATTTCTGCAACTTAATCCTGGTCCTCCACTTTTTTTCTCCAGCCCCCGCTGCAGTCAGAGGGCACCCACCTTTAAGAAGCATGGTTTGCTGTTAAGTAGTGCAGGCTGGCTTTAAGTGGTGCCAGACTACCATGAACATGGGCCTGCTGCTGAGGCATACAACCACACAAGAGCATGTTCAGTGCTGAGCTGCATACCACTATCATGGAAATAAGCAGGTAGCATGAAGTTTATATGTTTCCCCTTGCCTGAGGTGTGGTGACCCTTAGGTTAAATCACAACCAGTCAACTCTCAAAGGGGAAAGCCACCTGTGGTTTTCTGGACTGTGGTGACATTTATATTTCCTCCAGTATAAGGACCTGGCATATATAGGGTTAACATGATCTGCACCCAGAGTCAGTCACGTGTTGGGCTGAGCTGTGTGTGTCAGCAAGCATGGAGCGAGCTCCTAGCTTCTACCCTTTACTGTATAGTTTTAAACAGTTCCCAGAGTCAATACAGACTAACAGTTAACCTAGATATGACTACAGGGACTTCTTCAGAATTTTCACACAGTAACCAGCACCCTTACAACATGTGGCAGAGCGTGGGGAAACCCAAATCCTCACAGAGAATACAGATAAAAACTAAAAATGCTGGAAGACTGAAGAAAATTAAAAATCGGCAAAACAATGTGACCAGAAAAAGAAGCTCCAGCAACATAGGTGCAGAGGAAAACATCATGAGAAACCAGTTCCAAAGGCAGGCTTGGAAATAGAGGACAGAGATTTAAAAACCTTTACGTCAGCAGGATTCTCCATTGAATCTCCTTTGGAATTCAACCTTCAAATGTCAGCATGTAAAGTCAGTGGACCCAGCAAGGGTGAGCTAAGTCTTTTAAAATTCCAGGCTTCAACAATTCCTGAGAACACTTTGAAAGAAAATATTCAGAATCAGAAGTTCAGTTTAAAAATAGGTCTGAAACCTAATAATCTCCAAATTTTGAACTAAAAATCTCAAGGAGAATTATGACTTTTTAAACCTGGCTAAAGGCAGGTAGAAGCCAGAATATCATGAATTTGTGACATTAAACATAAATGGAGAGCAAAAGAATTTTGCAAGCAAACATTTCAGGCAATCATTGTTGAAAGCTTTTTCAAGGAAAGAACCAAACCCATTGTAGTGGAGCTCGCCATAACAGTGAGTGCAAGGAATATCTTTCTGTCCAAGTAAACAGTGATGTCATCTTGAAATTCAAAAGCTCTGAAAGCCAAACTTGCACTTTTACATTTTCTACCATGAACCAGAATTTCATTGATCCAGAACAATTTGGCATCCTTGAGAAGAGAATTTCAAAATGACTGAAGTACATCAGGTCTAGGAAAAAGTCAGATAATGTTCAGATTGATACCTTTTTAAATTGGTTTGGTGAACTTGTGGACAAGTAATCCCAACGCAAGGCATTAATGAATCTTCAACTAACTTCGATGAAATATTAAAAGCCTTTGATGAATATTTTATTCTTCAAGTAGTGGAGCACACAGAGCTTAAAAAGAGGGAGAGGAGATCCCTGAAACACTATGAAAGGAAAAAAAGACATTATCCAAGCAAACTACAGAAGTGTGCCAGAGAGGCTAAGAATGTTCCCTGAATTCCCCAAAGTATATTGACACATCACCTGAACTGCAGCAGCAGGCAGCAGTACAGAGTGAACAGCTGACCCTGAATGAAGGAAAGCTATCTGATGAAGTGCAAAATACACAAAGCCTTTAAAACAAAAATGAAATAAGTTTGGAAAATGTTTGCATTAAAACTGAATTGCAAGATTCAAAACATAAAGTTCAAGCTGAGTATATACTTTTGAAAATAAAAACAAAGAAAATAGGAGCAGAAGGAGATCGTTCAGCCCTCTGAGCCTGCTCCACCATTCATTATGATCATGATACATGCCCCTGGGGAAACACGTGGAGCTAAAAAAGAAGTCAAAATTTACTTCAGAAAATGCTGTATTGGAGCTATCAATATTAACAAAGCAATCCACTGAAGTGCAAGATGAAAATAAATAACTTTAATAATAGCTAATTATCCTTCAAGGTCAAATTCAAAATTGGTACTTAAGTCTTTAACAGCAGAAAAGAATAAAAACTATCATGATCAGCAGAACCACAGAACAGAAGAACCAACTCAACGAGGCTCTGTTAAATTACAAGAAAGCGCAGGATGAAGTAATTGAACTGAGCAAAAATAAAGGAAAACCTGCTAAAGAACCTTCACACATTACAATGATCCCCCAGGTCAAAGTTTATTCCTCTGCAAAATTACGGGTTGAAGCAAAATAACATTAATGTCAGTCTTAAGGTTGGCTGTGAAGATGCAGGAATGTTTTCTATTCCAGGAGGAAGCCAAGAGGTACAAGAAAGAGACTACATAGCTGAAGAAAATGGTTGGGCATTTGGAAGAAAACTTGGGAAAGCACTTCATTTCCAAAAAGATACATGAAGAGATGAAAATTAAGAACGTAGAATGGAAAAAAATAGGTAGAACCTCTCACAAAACAGTGTGAGTGGCCTCAGAAATAACTGACACAAGTGCAATTACCGAATGTGAGCTTGAAGAATAGGGCAGAGGAATTATGTTCTGCTAAGGAAAAACTGATCAGCATAGAGAACCAACTTTAATTGATGGAAGACGAGTTTGTAATGGAAAACTAATGAGAATGCTGGAATGTCACTCACAGGCAGTACAACACTTGACTGAGGACTTGAAATGTTTAAATGATGAACTTGTGCAATTAAAAGTTGATGAACTTCAAGCATCAGAAGTATGTAATGAGCCTCATGCAAAATGCCTGGACCAGGAGAAAGAATTGCTGATACTTTCAAAACAGTTGCTTGAAAGCTGAATCGACAACTAAAACTGCTTAACTTGTTGAACTCTGATTCAATATGAACAGCGTGTTAGATAGGATACATGGGATGGAAGGGCAAATCCAGACTTTGAAAGCAGATATGGAGAATTCTGAGAAATACATTGATGACCAAACAAATTAATTGAAAGAGTCTAATGAGAAGTCAGTTTCTGGAAGAAACTTAGTGCCAATGTGAAGTTATCAAACTAGTTCCACAGATAATTCTGATACAAAGGCAACTCAACTTACCAGAGTAACTCCTGAGCTGAATGAAAGACCCGTAAGCTTAGAAAAGAATTGGAACAGAAGAAAGTACTCAAACATTTGGCACAAATTGGGACACAAGTGGAATGAAGGTTATGTAGTTGAAATGTGCATGGACTTCCATATACATCGTCAAAGTCCACACGACAAAAGAAGCAGAGAAAGAAGTGGCAAGGCGATGAACACCATGTCCATCCTCCCTACGAGAAACAAGTTAGGGTAGCAATCAGCGCAACAACTTGACCAACCAAGTGTGGTTCAACACAAAGGAATGGGAGAAAAGATTAAATACGTCCCCAGATGCCAGCTTAACCACCAAACCAACAGAAAGAGCCAGCAATGACACAGCCTACCACTCCACCAGCAACAATGTGAACGAGAGATGGAAGAACTATAAGGCCTCCAGACAGCCGGGGCTTTGAATTCAAGGACTTGAAGGTGGTCGATGGGGTTGTGATAGTGTAATAATGGTCATGTATATGTATGATAGTAATGACAATGGAAGACATAAGGTAAGCTACATTCACTTAAAATACATAGGATAAAGACTTGTGGGAGGTGTAGTATAAGGGTTTGGCAATTACAGGATTTCTATGGATTGAGTACAGTAGTGCCCACACAATGATGTATGAAAGCACATGATTGATACTCAGATTCAGTCTGGTGTTGGGCAGAGCCGTGTGTACCAGTAAGCTTGTCACCTTTACTGTATTGCTGTAATTAAGTCTGAGAGTCAATAAAGAGGTGCTGTTAATCTACAGATGACTATGGCGACTTCTTCAGACATATACACGGTAACTCACATCCTTACATCACCTGCGTGACATGAAATGGATGCTATATAATTACACCTGACAATCTTGCTCCCCAATTTCTTGACTATCCAATCTAGCCCCTTAAGATCTTAGTTCTGGTTTTATCCTTTTAAATATTTTGTGCACCTAATCCAAGCCTCTGTCTTTTCTGTAATATGGATATCAGAACTATGCCTACTATTCTAAGTGTGGTCAAGCCAACTCCTTTGCAAGTTTACAATTATTTCCCACTTTTCATTTCTATTTCTCTAGAATTAAACTGCAGTGCATTGTTTGCATGTTGTGGCATCGCTACTTTTAATATATTGTTTAATCTAAACCTTTAGCTTCCTTTGCTTTTCTGCCACACTGGGATCCTGATGGGTTGCATTTTGCATATGATATATGCCCAGATAATAATAGAATAGGAGTGGAATAAAATAAAAAAGTGTCAAAGGAAATAGACCCATAGCCACTTTATACTGGAGTTTCAGCAGACTTGTATGCTATCTCAATGCCCGTACCCCAATATTGTTTACAAAACTGGTGATGCCCCAGGTGCTTCGGAAAATTTTCACTGATCGCATTCATTTGGGAATGTTCAACACATTAGTCCCGGAATTTCCAATGAGATGTGCACCCATAGTCACATTAAAACCTCACAGCTCCAGTGACCGACAGTCAGTTGCAGCCTCAGTCAAGAACTACAATTACTTTAAATTAGTTTAAATTCAGTCAATTGATTTGCTCTTGGTCCTTAAGATCTGTTTCTTGAGCTTCAACAGTTACTTGAACACATTTTCAGTTAAAATTTAGTTTACATTCAGTTATCTTCAGACTTATTGGGCCATATTCCAGGCAATAATCAATTACAATCAATTATGCTGCCTGCTTGTGCTGATTTTTAACATTCTGGGTTATGTTCATGAGCTTGAATGGCATTACTCCACATCAGCAAAACCAACATCGTGTTCAATGCATTCTGGCCACATTTTACTGATCGGACCCCAGAAAACCTCAAACAAATTATTTTTTTGAAATGTGTATTGCAATATAAACATGTAGATCAGACTTTGGGTGGATCTGTGATGGTTGACAACAGAATAATGCCTGGTGGGCCAACTCCTGACTGACTTTCGGAATTTCCATTATTTTGTTCCAAACGTGATGTTAAGCATAGAATACATGTTAGAACCACACTGGCAGGAACTCGGCCAGCTGCCGGCGGAGAATCGCCACGGGAGCCTCCTTCAATGGCCCCCGACCGGCTCTGCATCGACTGCACTCGCACAACTGGCGGTGATTCTCCGGTCCACGGAGAATCACGGGAAGGCGCCGGACCCATCGTGGGTCTGAGGTCCCATTCGCCGCACAGCGGCGAGCGCGATTACGGCGTGAAGGCTCGGAGAATCCTGGCCTACATACCTGAAAATGGGCAGACAAATTATATCAAGAAGTAAATCATAGGAGTATGTCATATGATAGTCCATCAATTACATCTGAATTATTTTGGGTATCCCTCGCCTTAGCCTTGACCTTTTATCTTTCTCCAATTTCTTTCCTATCTCCCTGCATAGCCTCTCTAAATTTGACTTATCCTTGATACCCACCTACTGTTATTTTGATGTTATTCGCACTAAACCACGGGCTAGTCAACTTCCCTTCCTCTCTCTCCTCGGGTTCTATTAATCTCTCCTTCAAATCTTCTATTGTCATCTCTCTCTTCAAAGAGCCAGCCTTCACCACCCCATCCTTGCAAACGAGCGCACCATCTCCAAACTTCTGTTCCTTTCTAAAGTCCTTGAATGTGCTGCCATCTCCCAAACATGTGACCATCGTTCCTGGAACTCTTTGGACTTTCGAATCAAAGATACAATTCTAAATTTGCGGATGACACTAAATTGAGGGGACAGTCAATACTGAGGAGGACGACAACAAATTACAAGAGGAGCTTGGTAAACTTGCAAAAAGGGCAAAATAATTGACAAATGAAGTTCAACACAAATAAATGTGAGGTGGTGCATTTTAGTAGAAAGAATTGGGAGGTCGCTTATTATTTGAAAGTTGCAAGCCCAGATGCAATTGAGGAACATCAATCACAATATGCAATGCCACAGGTTAGAATACCTATAAAAAAAAAAGTTAACAGAGGACTAGGTTTTATTTATAGAAGGAAATAATTGAAAAGGAGTAACATCATGCCAAACCTATATCAAACCTTGGTTAGACCACACTTTGAAAAATGCATGTTGTTCTAGACCATGTATGATATATATATATGCACTGGAGAGCGTGCAGAGAAGATTTACATGGATGATACCAGAACCGTATTGGTGTATATATCAGAAAAGGATTGGCAGGCTGAATCTCTCCTCTCTTGAAAAAGGACTGAGGGGTGGCCAAATAGAGGCCATTAGGCAAATATGCAGATACAGCAAACAATTAAGAAGGCTCATGGAATGCTACACTTTATTGTAAGAGGAATTGAACATAAAAGTAAGGATGTTCAGCCTCAGTTATACCGAGCATTGGTGAGACCACAGGAATCCCAATCGGGTGGAGAATGGGGCATTGGCCAAGAAACGGGATTGGCACTGGGCGGCAGACCCGCTCCCATTCTCCGCTATCCCATTGCTAGCTGTAGCATGCAACCCCCACTGCACCAGTGCAAACATGCAAACCACCGATTTGCATACATTTCAATGTGGTTAACGAGCTGGAAGCTTGATTGTTTAGCTCCCCTCAATCTCACCCCTTCCAGGTGGGAGTCACGTGGGTGTGATTTGGTGTGAATATTAATAAGCGGGTCCCAGCTCCATGACTTGTGAGGGGAAGCAAGGAGATAAGAAAACGTTTTACGTTAATCGGGCTTTCTGGGGGGTATGTGCCTGGAGCTCTGGGACTCCTGGAGACCGACTTGGTGAGAAGTGTGCAAATGCAGGTGTCCCCTTCAGGATCATGGTGCCCAGGCATAACCTCCCATAGCTGCTCTAAAAGCATTGCAACTAACCCCTTAGGTATAACTTACAGGCTGCTGACTATTGACTGTTGCCAGTATCCAAGGAATGCTCTGAGATCTCCCAATCAGGTGGAAACACATCCAACCCAGCCATCTGGAGATCCTCATGCCTCAGTAGTAGTACAATCAAGGGATGGGCATGGCCATGAGCAGGACCACCTCATTGCAGATGCACAGCTGCGCACCAGAGGAAGCAGGGGATTGACAGCTCACCCCAAACAAAGGACATATGTACCAGTGCTGCTGGAATTCTCCCAGTCACACTGCCACACTCAAGAGTAACAGCCTCACTCATGAGACTATCAGATAACCCACTCATAAGGATCAGACGATGTCTCCATTCCCTGCAGGTCTACAACTCCCCATTGGTATCAAACTGTATGAGTTCTTCCACCTCAAACACACCCAGGAAACCTGACCATCTCCCTGCCACAACCTCTGTGCAAAACCCTGACTACACGTCACACTGGAGCTACATTCCAGCAAAGGCTGTTACCCCCATCTGTCGGACCTGCCTGCACCTCAGTCTTTTAGCATAGATCTGCATGCCTACACAGTACGAGTGTCTGTACCACACAACCAGCTGCCACCATTCTGGTGGGAAGGCACAAGGCTCACTCAATGAGCACACCCACAGTTGGCCCGAGGCCACAGAGCCCTGACTTATGAGTTGGGCTGGGGGGGAGATTCGAGGTCCTCCTAAGAGGTAAGCTGGGCAGTGGGGGGATCTCCAGGCTGCAGTGTGTGTCCAAGGGGGGAAGGGGGGTCGGGAAATCAGGGGCAATAAAAAATGGTGCCCCAAACGCTTCCTGCACTGACAAGCTGACTACTGGGAGGCTTAAAAGTTTATTCAAATACCATGACCACAAAAAATAGATTGGTTTTGTGGATAGAGACTCGGAGTTGGCAAAAATCCCAACTGGCTGAATTTAGGTCACCACTGCAGCTAAAGGAAAGAACAATGCTGACTTTCATAACCAAACATGGTAGCGTACTTTCAGTTAAATTGAGACATTTATCTAATACAGTTCATTTGATCCATTCTAATTTTTTGTCAACTTTTATTTTTATTCATCTATTTAACTTCATACACACCATCTGAATTTGATAGTAACAACATCTCACAAATCAACACCTGACTGGAAACATAAATTGGGAGCTGTGCTAAATGAGTGGCCAGGCTGGTTTGGGTCATTTTACACAAAGTCTAAAATGAAAATGAAACGGTAGGAGCATCGATTCAATTAAAGTCAGACCAGGTTTTGAGCAAGGATGAAGTGCGACTGAGTGGAAGGAGATGTACATGCATCTCCTCAGTTTTCTCACCTTCACACAGGCGACCCAGTTAAAGTTAATGAAATTCACCAGATGGAATTCAAAACAGATTGGATTTTCTCAGAAAGTTCAGCATTTCAGTGTTATGGTGAGCAGCCAGCCTCATTTGCACCATCTGTCTTTCAACTTCACTGTTTATCAACCTTTTTCATTAATAGTTAAGCCCGAACGTCTTCATTAGCATGGATTCTCATGAATAACAAAAATGTTTGCTCATATGGACAGGAATGTTCATGTGGGCTCAATCCTTTGAATTTCTTTCTAATTTAGTATCGACTCTGAAAGGCATTTCAACCTTTCAACAAGGGGTAGTTTGATTTATTTGAGAGCACTCTTTGCGGATTAAAGGGTTAACTCTAAATGAGCGACTGAGTATCTGCAGAAGAAGCTATGTCATCATAGATTATCATAGAATTTACAGTGCAGAAGGAGGCCATTCGGCCCATCGAGTCTGCATCGGCTCTTGGAAAGAGCACCCTACCCAAGGTCAACACCTCCACCCTATCCCCATAACCCCACCCAACACTAAAGGCAATTTTGGACACTAAGGGCAATTTATCATGGCCAATCCACCTAACCTGCACATCTTTGGACATTGTGACTTCATTTTCTGAAACAAGATGGGCGCGATCGAACAGCCTCATCGTGCCCGACTCGGTGATGCATCGAGGCCATTAAATCTCGCCAGAGGACTCTCGCTAGATTTGCAATGCCCGGAACAAGTCGCGAGACCTGACGAGATATCGCGAGACGTCGGGATCTGGATCTTGCCCTTACTGGGCATGATCCAGATTTACATATTTAAGTGAATAGTTAGGCTCACTTAAATATGTCGGCACCGGATTCTCCCAAGGCTCGGGAATGAATGCCCACACCTGGAGACCTCACCATGGTGCCGGTTAGCACTGGTCCACACAAATGGGGACCAGACATAACGGCACTTGGTGGCCTCCGGGTGGTTGGGCTCTGGGCGGGTAAATCTTCTGCACTCCTGCTACCCAGGAGGCACTGTCAGGGTGTCAGGCTAGCAGTGATAAAATGCCCGGGTGCCAGGTTGCCCATGCTGGCGATCGGCCCCGGGGGTGCCCTGTCCTTATGAGGTGGGTGAAGGGCGCTCGAAAACCTATGAAGAGGTAAGTTGGGGCGTTAGTGGGGTCCGGAGGCCACAGTGGGAGGGTCAAGATATCGGGGCGGCATTTAAAAATGGCACCTCAATCTCCTCCTGCACTAACAAGCTGAGCTCATCAGTGCAGGATATGAAGGTAATTGCGTGGTCGGTGGGGCGTTCAACACCAAGGCCAAAAAAAAACCAGGGTCCTGTTTGATAGCGGGCTCATTGTCGATGCTGCAGGCACCGAGAAACACCCTGCTAAACGTGCCCAAAACAGGATCTCTTTTTCCCCGTTAAATCGTGCCCGATGAGTGAGAAGCACCTGAGAGAGGAGCTGCAGCTACGTCTTGATGTTCTGTAACTTTGTAAATAGTTAGTGACCTAGATAAAGATTTCAGGGATGAAAGTCCATTGCCTCCAGCAAGGTCTCTTCTGGAGTAAGAAACCAAGGAATCCCAAGCCAAACCCACAATATCAGATGGTGGCAGGAGTGACTACAAACCCACATAAGATCAGGAGAAAAAGGCAGGAAGAAATCTGAAGGGAAATCCAGCCGTACAGATCAGCAAGTGAAGGACTCTGAGGCCAATCCAGTAAGCACACAGGAGAGGAGAAATATAAGGCAGCCGGTGACTAACAAGACAAGCAGCGCAGGAAAAGGGGAAACTGGCACAGGCTGAGAAATGGCTAATACCTTCTCTCCCCCAGAATCATTCTAAAACATAGAGTGCCCCGGGCAGGCAGAGACAAGGCAAAAGCGATTAAGGCATGTTACCCAGCACCATACGCTTCAGACCTCGGGAGCAAACATAACAAAGACCAAGGTAACACTTTGCTGTATGCTGTCGGGATGACATCTTGGCCAGACAGGAGGTGATGGAAGAGACAACCTCTTCCAAGAATGGCATCAGCGCCTTTGACTTCAGTCTTTGTAAAAATATTATGAAAGAGATGGCAAAATGTAATCAACGCAGTCAAAAACAGGGCGAAGAGATCAAATCATTCATCAATGAACTGTACCACCTTGCTGCCAATTGTGGGTATGGAACATTAAAAGACGACCTGATCAGTGAGGAAATAGTCGGGGATGTCTCAGATAAAAAACTTTCTGACTTTTTATATTCTCAGAAGATTTAACTCAAAGAAAAGTGATTCAACTATCAAAACAGGCCAAAAAGTGGAATCAGAACTGAGTCTTTGTAAAAGATGTGAGGAAAATCTGACAGGAACAGCCAATTAAATCGTTCAGTTTGTGGGTTGTAAACCCAAAAGTATGCCAAAGCAGCAATCAGGGAAGCATCAGTGTCTTTTTGTGATGCTTTTCCATATTTTCTGGACTTTTCAGGACTCTTCAGTCTTGTAAGGTCTCTGAGAATTTCAACCCATTAGCACGTACAGTGCATGGATCAGCCCTATTTGCATATCAGTAGATGGGTATTATTTACTCAACAGGGGGCACCTCCTCTGAGAGGAATCAAGGGGTTGAAGAGAGAGTAGGTTAGGTGGACGGAGGCATCACTTCAGAGGGGACACTTGGCACAGGCTGTCCAGGGCCAGCAGGGTGGGAAAGGAGGAGGTCCCTGCAGAAGATGCCACTGTCCAGCTGCCAAGGTGTACAGGCAGTGATCCTATGTCCTCGACATGACAGAGGTCAAATGCCACAGAAGGCTCTGTGACAAGGGAAACTGTCACTTCCATATGCCAGATGATTGTCCGGAAATGCTATAGTTCGGGACCGCAGGTCTGGTGGTCCCCCCCCCTCTGTCTTCTCCCACTCCCGGCGGTTGCGAGCGGCTTTCTCATGGGGGGGAGTGGGGGGGGGGGGGGAAACAAGACGCGACAGTGTTCTACAGTCTGATGCATGAAGCCCAGAGGGTGGGTAGCTGGTGGCCTCAGTCGCTAGGGATCCCGGTCGTAGCGGCCAGTATGGTTGCCGGCATGTGGTGCAGGGTGGGGGTTCAGCCACCCTCCGGATGGAGGGAGTGTCAGGTTACGGGTGTATGGGATGGGATTGGTTCCAGGTTCACACTGTTGCCTGCTCACCCTGACCACCCTGAGGAGATTGTGCAGTTTTATTCGGCACTACTGGCCGGTCTGGACGATGTTGCTGGCGGCGCTCACAGCCTCTGCCACCTGCGCCCAGGCATAGCGAATGGCGCTGACTAGCTGACTCCTTCTCGGGCCAGGGTACAGGGTCATCCGCCTCTCCTCCACAGTGTCCAGGGGGGTCTCAAGCTCTGCATTTGCGAAACATGGGTCCACTCTCCTCGCTGCCATCTTGTTGGCTCGGGTGCAGTGTGTAGAGAGTGAAGGGTGTATATACGTCTGCAGCTTCTCAGCCTCCTGAGTGTCAATCGCGAAACCGGCGATTCCCACACCATTCATTGGAATCGATTGGGTTCCACCCGGTATCAGTGCTAGCCCCTTAATGGAAGCAGAATCGGCCCAGGTGCAGCGCTGGTTTTCCTGTCGTGGAATTCCTTGAATTCTGCGCCAGCGCCAACACTTAGTCTCAGGAATGGAGAAACCTGCCCCTGGTTCCTGCACCAATATAGGCATCCATTACAATTTAAAATTACAAATGGATGGAGTGTATGATGTAGGCAGGATACACATTTGTACTATGTGGTGAGTGATGCATGCATAGTGGCTTTTAAAAAAGACAACTTGTAATCTCTCCACAAAATGTTGGCTGACTCCCAATGCCGGATTGTCACCCTGGCCCTCACCCTCCTTGTGCACCCGCCTCTGCCGTTCAACCTGTCGGATGGTCCAGTATACAATCCGACAGATTTCCTCCCCTCCCACAACTGGCAAACTTAAGCATTTCTTTGGTGTCGCAGCCCACTGGCTGTTTCTAACAGACAGCACAACAACTCTGCTGATATCATGCTTATTTTTCAAGTTATAAATTCCTCCCACTGTTTTATTCTTGTTCATTTAAGTCGGAACAAAGTCAGTTGGTGATTCAAGTACTTTGGTTTTTCAGCGTGAATAACAATTTACAAATACAGTATTTACCAAGAGATGGAACATACTTGAACGAAAGCATGCTGCCCGTCTTGTGTCTGTCAAAGAAAGATAAAATAGTTATTAAATACACTATTCTAATCAAAATGGAACTGGCATTGCCTTACATGGCAATTCCTTGCTTAATTCTGTGTAAACTTCAGTAAATGATTAACCTTATCAACAAGTCTACATATTTTTTGCAATCGATGTGCAATTGCCTTTGCACATTGTCAGCAAATTACTTAAGTCAGTCAAAGGGCTAGATATTCTCTGCTGAGACAGGTAGCTCATGTCGGGAAATATCCTGACCCGGCACACTCGCCTCAGTTTAAAGAATGCGGTTACACCCGATATTTATTCGAGGGAGGCATGGATGGGGAGAGACAGGCGTGCTGACCCCAGGTGCAGGCCATGAGCAGCCACAGGTGATTGCTGAGTTGGGCTGTTAGAAGGTCTCCCTTGGTTCTCTGGCACAGTTTATTTCAGAAGTTGTTAAGCCTGGTAGCCCACACAAGGCATCCACCCCTGATCCCCCCCATCCATTCCCCATTCACCTATTCCAACTCATGCCCACATCCATCCCCAAGCCCTCTCAAACTCCAGTCAAGGCGGCGCGCCGAGAATGACACGGTCGGCGGCGCATAAGTGACGTCAGCCGCGCATGCGCAGTTTGGCCGGCTCCAACCCGCGCATGCGCGGTTGCCGCCTTTCTCTCCGCTGCCCCGCAAGACGTGGCGGCTTGATCTTGCGAGGCGGCGGAGGGGAAAGAGTGCGTCATTTACAGACGTCAGCCCGACGATCGGTGAGCACCGATCGCGGGCCAGTCCCCTCCTGAGCACGCCCGTGGTGCTCGATCCCCTCTCCGCCCCCCCACAGGCCCCACACGTACCTGTCGCACGTGTTCACGCCGGCAGCAACCAGGTGTGGTTGCCTCCGGCATGAACCCGTCAGGGTTCGGCCCATCAGGGCCGGAGAATCGCCGGCCGCTGGGAAAAACGGCGAGCGCCGATTCTCTGAGCGGCGTGTTGCAAAACGCGACACGCCATTTTGGGGGGGGGGTGGGAGAATCGTGGGGGGTGCCAGAGAGGCCCTCCTGCGATTCTCCCACCTGGTGTGGGGAGCAGAGAATTGCGCCCTTTGGCCCTTGGCGGCCTAATAATTACAGTCACCAGGTTAGTAAATTTAAAGACAATTACTTTTTATTTATGACAAGAACTATAATGAAATATGCAGCAAATGCAATTGGTTAACTATCAACTAATTCCTGACTTCCCACTCTCAACGTACAAACATACAAGACAAATAAAGAGAGGGGTGTCATAATATACACACAATTATATGATGGTGCATAGACACACACTGACTGACACACTGAATGACCATCAACACACAGAACACAGCAGCCAATCACCAGACAGGGCACGGTCACGATAAAGCCAGAGGGCACTAGTTTTCCCGCTCATTCGGGATGCAGCCTCTGAGACAGACAGAGCCTGCAGTCAGTAGCACAAATATCTACCATCTGTTAGCAGTATAGTCTGGTCAGGTTAGCCACAGGTCTTCAGTCAAACTAACATAGTGTTGACCCACAGTGCAAGTATGTTTAACAGCTCATAGTTAAATAAAATAGAGTTGTACTTCTACAAGTGTTGGTAGCCTGTCTCTTCTACTGCTCTGGTAAATGCAGTCATCACAGACCCAGCATACCCAACACATCAATAGTTAAATAAAGTAGAGTTGTACTTCTACAAGTGTTAGTAGTCTGTCTCTCTCACTGCTCTGGTAAATGCAATCCTCACAGACCCAGCATACCCAACACATCAAGGGGAAGAGAGGGTGAATAATAATAAGTAAAATGAAAAATTAGTCTTTATTTCAGATGGTTATGTTTAACACACCATCCTTCAAACCAGGCTTTCAGGCCAAGATGTCTGCTTTCCAGTCTGTCATGGTTTTCACTGCAGATTCAGAAATACAGGAACTCACAGCATTTCTGGAGAAATCATGAGGATGAGAGAGCAGGTCCTTTTCTCTGTGGGTTCAAGTCTCAACTCTGCTTTCCGTAGACCTCTGGAAATCATGCAACACAGGCAATATCCAATCACCACCTGTTACTGGGCAGAATAAGGCCTTTTGTCCAATTCATTGGCCACTGCATTCCTGCCTGGTGAACCGTTGAGACTTCTGGCTCCAGTTGCTCCCTGTCTCTCAGATCCTGGCAGACTAATTCTGTATATCTATCAGTGATGTCTTAGAAACTTAGCCTTCTCAACGCCCACCTCCAAGGCATCATGTATTGCTTGGGCCTTGAAAACAGGGACAAATGCCGATTAACTATCCTTGAGACCCCAACTCTATTCTATCTTATAATTAAATTGATAGTTTAAAGCGTAGACATTTACAACTCAACATTTTAACACCTTCCTGGGTCTTTGGACATTAGCAGGCTAACCACCGTAAACACAGATATTGATTCCATTGTCTCCAAATCTGGATAGCTAACACCTTCTTTCCAGAAAACAACCTGGACTTAGCTTTAATCTTGGAAACAGCCACATCAATCGCGCCTGTTTTCAGGCAGACTCCAGAACCGATCACATGAGCATCTTCATTTTACCCTAAATCAATGACCGTTGAGGGGCTAGCACTTGTGCCATGTTGAATACAATTGATTCCAGTGAGAAACAGTGCGGCATTTGCCAGATTCGCATAGGCGTCATCAGCCATGACTCGTGCTGTTGGGATAAAGAGGACATGTACACTGCCCGGGTATTGGGGCAGACGTACATGTTGCGCATCTTATGGTTACATGCAGGTACAAATTCGAGTGGAATCCCTTTTGGTTGGTGTAGAGCGGCCTGTTATCTGCACGTGCTCTTAGGGGGAATGCATCCCGTCAATCGCCCCTTGGAGCCGGGGCATTTTGGCAATAGCGGTGATTCCTGCTGCCCGAGCATCTTGTTTGGCTCGGTCCACATTGAAATAATACATTGCGTCGACTGAGCATATAGGGCCCCTGTGACAGCGCGGATGCACCTGTGCACCGAGCTCTGTGAAATTCCAGACAGTCCCCATTCGCCGCCTGGAAGGACTCCGTGGCGTAGAAGTTCAGGGCGCCCGTCACCTTGATGGCCACTGGGAGCGGGTATCCTCCCCCATTCCCCCATGGTGCCAGGTACACCATGATCTGGCAGATATGCCGTATGGTCCCCATGCTCACCCGGTGCAGCAGGACCTTGAATGACAGGCGCTGCCGGTACACACGAGGCCTCATGTGACGCCTCCTTTAAACCTGCTTCACTTCCTCCTCCTCGGCTGGTTGGGCGACAGGCTCTCCATCCTCAGCAGCTGCCTCCTGTTCCTCCTCCTTGAGCAGCTCCAGCTTATGCAGCCACAGTGCATACCCCAGTGCTGTGGAGGAAGGCCACCATAGCTGGTTGAATTCCAATACCCATTGTCTGCAGGGGATGAAAGGCCGGCATGTTAGCAATCTGCATAACCCAATCAGGTCCAATGGACTACATGGTGGCTCCGGCTGGGACTGCAGACCCTAGCCCCACATGTCGCCACCCCCTACCCCACCACCCCTCCGACCCTCCCCACCATCCTCGCATCCCTGGCTCTATTGGTGGCCAGCACAATGGAGGCCTCTGGCTGTGGCGTCCATCGCTGCTGCCAGGGGTGCCATCAGCTGGTGCTGCCCTTGCCAGCAGTATTCTCCGTGGCCCCCGTCCAGCGCACCCCTGTAGGGGCTACTGTGGGCGTTGCCCATGGGTGAGCCGCAAGATGCCCTGCTGATGAGTGGCAGCTAGTTGGAGGGGGTGGTAGCATGGCAGTAGGTGGGATGCAGGGCTGGTGGGGTGGATTCACTCATACGGCTGATGGCACTCTGCAGTACCAGGGACCAAGGTTGGTGGTCAGTGGTCAGTAGGGTGCGGGAGCAATGGCTCGGCAATGGCACAGCAATGGCGGTCCATGCCTGGACACCACCCCAGTCCCATGGGGGGGGGGTGTCAGCCTGTGCCCACGGCCCAAGCGCCTGGGATCTCCCCTCCCCCAGCCCTGCAGGATCCTCCCCCACCCCACCCCAGCACGGCCAGTGTCAGGACCGACAGCCCACTGTCGCTCCTCTCCATGTCCTACCTCTTCTCTCTCTCTCTCACCAGCCACGGCACATGTTTCATGATTTTTGAGAGCACAAGTGAACCTCGCCATCGACAGCGACCCAGCAGAGAATCGAAGCTGGGACCCTGGTGCATTGAAGCCATGGTGCTAACCACTAGGCTACTGTGCTGCCCTAATACTCAAAAAGTATTATATTGGTTGTGAAGCATTTTGGGACATCCGGAGGACTTGAAAAGGCTCTATAAAAATGCAATTTATTCATTGTTGCAATCATCATTTTTCGTTTCATTTAAATCACTCTCGTTGGAATACAGAAAAAATAATTGAGCCGGTCACCCTCCAAGAAATTAAGTGGAGAGAAATACCTAGATCATTGATCATAGAATTTACAGTGCAGAAGGTGGCCATTCGGCCCATGGAGTCTGCACCGGCTCTTGAAAAGAGCACCCCACTTAAGTCCACACCTCCACCCTATCCCCATAACCCAGTAACCCCACCTAACTTAAGGGCAATTTAGCATGGCCAATCTACCTAACCCTGCACATCTTTAGACTGTGGGAGGAAACTGGAGCACCCGGAAGAAACCACCACAGACAGGGAGAACGTGCAGACACTGCACGGACAGTGGCCCAAGCTGGGAATCGAACCAGGGACTCTGGAGCTGTGAAGCAACTGTGCTCACCACCGTGCTACCGTGCTGCACCAATGACATTCTTCCACGACCACACTCACCACTACTTTTATATGCCTTATGAAGCATGACAAACAATTCTTCACAATCAAAATTTAGATCAGGAAAAAGAGCAAATTGAATTCTATTTAAGAGAATTCCATTTGACAAAGCATTTGCATTCAAATAGGTTCATCTTCTCATTTCCATCTCACAAATTCAATCTCAGAATCTCCAATTGTATTTACTTAGACCCGAGGAGTAAAGGAGTAATTGACAATGAATGAAGGGAACAGCAAGCAGCTTAATAGAAAGAATGAAACATGAGAGGAAGGGATTGAAGTGATTCCTTTCAGCGATCAGAGCCCTGGGCAAGAAATTGGCTCACCCCAAACAGGAGTGTGAGGCTTGCAATGTGCATTGATGGTGTGGTAGGCAGCAAATTAAACTGCTTCTTCCTGTTCATATAAATAATTGCTGCATGCAGCCAGTACTCCCCCCGCTGTTTATTATCTATACATACCAGCAAGAGGTCTGACATCACAAATGACAAGCTCAACTTAAAGGTAACCTGCAACTGTTCTAGGAGAGATGCAAGAAATTGTGGGAGTCTTTTTTTCTCAAGAGTCATCTTGTGATACATTGAGCAATGGCTGAACCTGCAAGAGAGGGAACAGTAAAAGACTTAATGGGAGAGATGGAAAGGAGAGACAGCCTGTATCCACGGAGTGCAGGAGATCCCCCAGATATATACTCAGGAGGCAGAGGGAACAAGTAGAGGTAGATGTCAAATTAGGGATTTTGTTCAAAGCACATGGGAATAAGTTTAACAATCTCAATCAGGTTCTCAAGGTGAATTAGTTCATTTTTAAATGATGTACCTTGCGAACTGCACCACTATCCTCATCAACAGTTCAATTCATGATCCCCAATCACCTAGCTATTGACAAACTCTGGGCGATGTCTACCGGACATGTTAGGCCCAAAAGGCAGCGCTGCACCGTGCAATGCAACTGGTAGATGCCGGAAGAACCCTCACCTCTTCCTGGATCTACCCAGCTCGCCACGCCTTGCGAGGTCCCATTGAATAGTGGTCAGGATCACTTTTTAGCAAATGTGCATATTAGTGAGTCAGCTAGTCTTACACTAATATGCATTCCCACGATTTACCCAAGGTGTAGAATCTAACTCCCGTGCCTTGGAGACCTTGGGTGAACACCGTTCAGTTCTGGTCTCCACAAACGGGAACCACATGGAACAACACTCTTGGGGGTCACCCAGGGGATCAGAGCCCCCCAGGTACTTTCCCTCTGGGCAGGGTGGCACCCTGGCAGTGCAATTTGGATGCCAACCTGGCACTGCAAAGGTGCCCAGATGCACTGCCAGCTGACAGGGGTGGTGCCTGGGTGCTCAGGTGGTGCTGTCAGGGGTGCTGTCAGGGGTGCTGTCAGGGGTGCTGTCAGGGGTGCTGTCAGGGGTGCTGTCAGGCTAGCACTGCAAGGGTGTCAGATTGGCATCTTTCCCATGCTGCAGATCGTGCTGAGGGGTGCGGGGGCCAAAGGACCACCTTATCAGTGAGTTGGGACTTGACGGGGGTTTGGGGGTCGCGCCGGGGGCTGATCGAGATATTTAAAAATGGCATCCCAATCTCATCCTGTACTAAGGCATTCCGGTGAGCGAAGCTCCTCGGTCCAGGAAACGGGGCGAAGTGTGGCCTAATGTGGTGGTGTGATTAGCATAGCTGCCTGCCATTGGTGCAGAACACCGGCTTACCATTGGCCCTGGTCGGTCATGTGCCTCTCGACTGGTTGGTTGAGACCAGTCATGTGACGGCACCCAGATTGGTTGAGAGGCTGAGTTAACCCTGCCTCCAGGGCGGGGTATAAATACCCAGTACTCCCGGCGGTCGTCCTTATACTGGAATCGACCGCAGGGCTAACATCTAGTAGATTAAAGCCATACATTTGTTCAGCAACTCGTCTCGCGTTAAATTGATGGTACATCACCTTGGCCACGTGTTCCTCACTGACACCCGCAATCTACCCGAATAGCTGTTTGATAGTGTGGTGTTTCTCAGCGTTCCAGGCACTGGGAAAGACTGGCAAATCCCGCGCATACTGCGGGACTTGTTCCCATTCGGGTAGATCACGCCCTGTATCAATCAATGCTCAGCCTTAAAACTCATGCAGCGCGATTCTCCACCGGTGGGATTCTGCGTTGCACTGGCAGCGCACTCACGCCCGCGGTTTTCCCAGCGGTGCAGGTGGCCATAATGGGAAATCTGATTGGCAGGGAAAGAGAATCTCGCTGCCAGCAAGCGTGCACCACCCAGGAAATAACGGCTGGCGGACTGGAGAATTCCACTTATAGGCTTTACCTCACCTTCACACATTACAAGCCTTCCACCCATATCTTACAGCTCACGCACCTCAGCAGCAGTTCAACCATGAAAACCAAACTTGTTAAAGAACACGCACTGATAAACTTTCTTCTTTCTTGCAGGAGAAGATGGAGTATAAAAGCGGGAATCAGAAAAGAACCGGAGGACGACAAGTACATTATAGGAAGAGAATCACTGGGACAAGTGTCAGGGCTGGAGGAATTGACAATGAAAGAATCTGCATTTATGATCCTCCTTCTCTCATCCCCTTTCTCCCTTTTCCCACATCCTCTTCTGATTTAGAAGCTGCAGTTGGTGTAAGATTGCATTTCTTGGTAATTCCTCTTCTTCCGATTCGCCACATCACAAGCCTTGTTTCATTTTCATTTCAGATACCCAAGAGCTGGCCTCCTCCCAGTCAGTGGAGGATGAGGAAAAAGAACGTGAAGATGAAGAGACACCAGCCGGGATTCTCCGAGCCCGCGCCTGGCCGGAGAATCGCCAGGGGGCGCACAAATCCCGCCACGCCCTCCAACGGCGGGCCAGCGATTCTTCGGCGACCGGAGAATCGGCAGCAATCAAGCCGGCACGATCACCACGGTGCCGGTCGGGAGCTGTTGAAAGCGCCCCCCGCGGCAATTCTGCACGCTCGACGGGCCGAGTGCCTGTCGAGTTCCGCCAAGTCCCGCTGGCGTCGTTTGCGTATGGCCCTACCCGCTGGGACCTCAGCATTCTGACTGCGGGGGCCGTCCTGGTTGGGGTGTGGGGGGGGGGGGGGGCGACTCTGGGTGGGGGGGGCCTCTACAGTGGCCAGGTCTGCGAACGGGGGCAACCGATCGGCAGGCGCGGTAATTCCGGGGGGGGGGGACTATGTTCCCCCGTGCCGGGACTCTGTAGGGCTCCGCCATGTTGCCCGTGGGCCAGCGCAGAGACGGACCTGCGCCATGGCGCACATGCGTGGACCCGCGCCGGAGCAGCGCCCAGCACTCCGGCGCCTTTCTAGCCCCCGAGGATAGGGAGAATAACTGGGCCTAGAAGCCTGTTGACACCAGCATCGCTCGCGCTGGTTTTGACGCCGGCGTCAATACTTGGCTGGGATTTCTGAGAACCCAGCCACCATCACTCGACCTTACAGTCAGAAATGACTCTGTGTATTTTAGAGTCCAGGAAAAAGAAGGGACCTGCATTTGATGACGCACCAGGCACAAATGCATAACAGCCAAGATATGGATAAAGGATAGCACAGATACAAACTCATTGAAGGTTGAGGTTATTCTCTAGTTCTGCTGCTATTGATCCAAATAAGTATTTCAGTGGGCTAAACTGCAGTGTCCATCATCTGTGCATTGAAAAGTCTGCCAACAAGCTTGCACCCAGGAGCATGGGGGAGACAAGATCCATTTTTTAAAAAATGGTTTTATTCCAATTAAGGGGCAATTTAGCATGGCCAATTCATCTACCCTGCACATATCTCGGTTGTGGGGGTGAGACCCATGCTGACAATGTGCAAACTCTACACAGACAGTGACCCGGGGCCAGGATCGAACCCAAGTCTTCAGTTCTGTGAGGCAGCAGTGTTACCCACTGCGCCACCGTGCCACCCATGATTCATCTTTTCTCAGGGCTAAATGAAGAGCTTAGCGCTTTCCCAACGTGGAACAGGTGTCCACCCACATTAGCACGCCTATGGAAACCACCATGTTACAACACCCGGTGACCAATGACACAGCTTGAAGTGCAGCACAAGCAGTTTCCAGTAAATGTCTGAGTGATGCTTTTGAAGCTCAGACTACTGCCATTGTGAGCCTGAACATTACGGTTCAAAAGTACTTCCAGCACATGACAGTGGACCATCAACCTGTTCTCCAACAAAGCGGTGCCATCATAAGTCAGGCCTTCTGGGGCCAAGACTTGCCCAAGTAGATTAAATATAGGTGGCACTGAGAACTGTCATAATGAAGGGATTGTTACCGGGATAACTAACATTTATGAAGAGATACCTGTGGGCACACACCATCAACCACTCTGTGAATAATGAAACGGGATGTGCAGTGAGTTTCAACAGGGAAACCAGATACCTACAGACCGCCATGTCTAGGTGAGAAACCGGTCCTCACAGCGCTCCTTAATTTCACTGCTTGGCAGGAGGGGCTGAATTTTCAGGTCCAGCCAAGTTGAGAACTGAGGTGGTGCGGGCACCAAAAATAATAGTACCAACTGTGTATCAATCGCAAGACACCTTTCCCAGTGTTGGCAATTTTGAGCGAGGCAAGGCCACTGCCTGGGAAAGCTGATGATGCCCTGAGGCGGGTAAGCAAATAGATTTGTTAAGAACCTTGTTAAAAGCAGGAGTAGGAGGTCAACTGGGATTTTCCAGTCAGCCTTCAGTTTTCCAATACGACATGGAGCAAATCCACTGCCAGGAGAAGGGTAGCCACTGTTATAGAAAAAAATATAGAAGATACGGGCAGGATGAGGCCATTCGGCCCTGCTCCACCATTCATCACGATCATGGCTGATCGTCCAACTCAATAGACTAATCCTGTTATATATTTAATACTTCAGAGTTATGCACAGTTATGCACATCAACTTCTGTAGCTTATATGTGTGTAGAAATTGTATTTACAAGATGATGTCAAGTTTCTTTTTTTTTAATTTAGAGTACCCAATTCATTTTTTCCAATTGTAGATGGTGGACAGATTGGTGCAGTTCACCCAGGATGTTGACAGTGGGGAATTCAGCAATCGTAATGCTATTGAATGTCAAGGGGAAACGGTTAGATTCCCTTTTGCTGGAGATGGTCATTGGCTGACATTTGTGTGGTGTGAATGTTACTGGGCACTGGTCAGCCCAAGCCTGAGTGTTGTCCAGGTCTTGCTGCATATGTTGGGTCTAGGATACTACCACCCTGAGTAATTCCTGCATCGACATCTAGGGTCTGAGATGATTGACCTCCAACAAACATAACCATCTTCCTTTGTGCTAGGTATGATTCCAATCAGTGGATAGTCACCCCCCCCCCCCCCCCTCCCCCACCCCCCACCTTGCCGATACTCATTGACTCCAGTTTTGCAAAGGTTCCCTGATCCCATGCTCAGTTAAATGCTGCCTTGATGTCAAGGGCTATTACTCTCACCTCAACTCTGACATTCAGCCCTTTTGTCCATGTTTGGACCAAGGTTGTAACGAGGTCAGGAACCGAGTGGACCTGATGGAACCAAAACCGAGGGGAAGTGAGCAGCTCCTTAGTAAATGCCACTTGATATCATCGTTGAAGGCATGTTCCATCAGTTTGCTGATGATAAAGAATAACTGATGGTGTGTAATTGGCCAGGTTGCGTTTGTCCTGCATTTTATTTCCCACATTGAGGGTAGATGCCAGAGTTGTAGCTGAACCAGGACAGCTGGGCTCGGGATACTTCTAGTTCCAGAGCACGTCGTCAGCACTATTGTGGGTAATCTTTCAGGGCCCATAGCCTTTGCTGCATCCTGTGCCTTCAGCCATGTCTTGATATCATTTGAAGTGAATCGAATTGGCTTAAGTCTGGCATCTGTGAGGCTGGGGGTCCTCAGGAGAGGTCACGATAGATCATCCACTTGGCACCTCTGACTGAAGATGTTTACAAATACTTCAACCTTTCCAGTGGCCGATCGTTGCAAGCTCCTTGACCGCATCCCCCCCCCCCCCCCCCCCCCCCCCACCTTCCAGTTCTCCAGCTCGCCCTGGAATTCTGTGCTCTTTTCCCTTCCCTTGCAAGGAGAGAAAGCAGAGAATCCTGAATTGGAGTGTATGTAGAGGGAAGAATAGCTTTTGTGGAATGTGACTATGAGGCACAAAGATGAGGGTACGTGTGAGTGATGGTTGTTCAGACGGTGTTGTGAGAGAGGAATAAGTAGAACTACAAGTTGTGTGGGTGTGAGAAATATTGTACGGGAGAATGCTGGGGATGTCAGTATGGGGGTTGGAATCAGGACGTGTTATGTCACTAACCTGTCCTGAGGCATTTGAACCTCTTGGGAGACTAAATCCAGGTTAGAGGAACCAAACGCCTGCAGCTTCCTTCCTCAATTACTTCCTCTTGGGAGGAAGTCCTGCCTCAGAGAGCTGCTGGCTAATCCTGAAGCACCAGGCTCAAGTGGTGGCCTCTGCCGGAACTGTAGTATAGGCAATCCACAAAGAAGAAGAATTTATCAAAATCAAATTAAATATAAGTTGAGGGTATCGACCAAACTAGCTGGCTTGGACAGAGTGTGTGGGGATGAGGGAGATGGCAGGGCCTGGTTTAACAGGCTGAGTGGGAAGGAGCGAGGGTAAAAGGGGAGTTATGACCTTGAGGCAGGTTACCTCCAATGAGCACAGGGGACCTTCTAAAGGAGGACCCCTTCCTACCTGACACCAGCTCACCTAGTAAAAGCTTTCAGGCTATCCGTGTGGCCTGGGCCTCCCACTGTGGTAGGGGAATAGCAGCAAGGATAGAATGAGGCACTTAAGTGGCCATTAATTGACTACTTGACGTCCTCAAGAGTTCCAAGGACAAGCAGCCACCCTGGCCTTCACACGTAAAATAGTATGTATGTTTTTTTTGGATGCCATTTGCATGTATTAGGTGATTGCTTAGCTCCTAACAGGCAGCGTACAGCCTATCCCTCTCTCAATGCCTTCAGGTAGTTCCGACTGCCTCTTTTCTGCCTCTAAGGGGCTGGTTTAGCTCTATCAGCTAAATCATTGGCTTATAAAGCAGACCAAGCAGGCCAGCAGCACGGTTCGATTCCTGTACCAGCCTCCCCGGACAGGCGCCGGAATGTGGCGACTAGGGGCTTTTCACAGTAACTTCATTGAAGCCTACTCGTGACAATAAGCCATTTTCATTTTAATGTGGACAAGGCAAGGATCAGAAAAAAGGTCATTTATTGAGATGGAACCAAAATGGGAACTAAAATAAGAAATAAAAGCTTACTTTAAAATCTAGACTTTTCAGGTGCATTAAATGATGATCACTGGTTTGATGGTCGCAGCCCACTTCATAATGAGGTCACTTTCAAACCAGCTGTGCTAAAAATATACATCCACGTGAAGAATGTAGGTCAGTCACACCATAAATGTCTCAGCTCTTCCACTGCTCTCATTCCAGGAGCACGGTTAACTGTTTTATTCTTTCAGAATCTTAAAGAGGAATTTAAGGAAATGTTCACCAAGACTAATCCACGCATTTGTGACCTTATTATTGTTTTTTGGAGGGATGATGCATGTAATTTCCCTTACTCAGAAATAATGGGGAGGGTGTTTTCCAGGCTCATTCGCCATGGATGCAAATCCTGTTATGGCCGCTAACTTTTGTGAGAGGGCCATAGTGGGATTTGCGCCGAGGAGATCTCAGAATGAGATCTTCCCCATCCCCTGCTGGTGACATAATCAGGTCTATGCCGAGAGAGGGCATGAACCTGCTCACCATCAATTTAAATAGATTTTCTAAGACCTTACCTTCAGGGTTCGCCATATGTTCCCTCCCGCACCGCCCCTCCCAGCCACCCCCCCCCAACCCCCACCCACCACCCCCACCCCCAACACGCCAGTGAGAATCACTACTGCTCTGCAGTAGTCGGGATAACCACACCGGGAATACAGAGACAATTGTAGACCCTGGATGGACTGGGACGTGAGAGGACAGTGCCCAGGCACTGCTAGGGGAAGGGGTGAGGGGACAGGACCTCAAGGGTCCCCATTATGTGCAGGGGGTAGGATTGATGTTGAGGGGGGGGGGGGTTGTGCCTGCATGACGGTGGGGTGGAGGCGGAGACTTAGAATGGGGGTGTGCCCCAATGTCAGTGAGGATGGAGGGAGGAGGGTCTGGCCACCCTGATGCCTGCATGCTGTTGGGGAGGCGACCTGACCATTGAGTAATTGGGGGGAGGTTGTTGGAAGGTTGGGGGTGTACCCCTTGTCTGCCAGGGTTCCTGCTGTTTTTTGTCAGAATATTCTTTTGGATGTTGCACACGGGTCTAGCCATCTCAGCTAAATTTAGGGCTGATATTGTAAAGGTTTATTTCTGATCTATTTATTTGAGAATGCTCCATAAATATCATAATAAAACAATTGGTTAGAGATGAACTGGAAAAGGAAGTCCATCTGGAATATTTCATGCGGTAAACACAGACTAAACTGTTGAATGAAGAGTTGGTTCAATTAGAACTCCTTTATCATTTAATGCTGGATTTGGATAATTAGGGATTACTTAGCAAAGGTCAGTATGAATTTATTGAGGGGAAACCACGGCCTGAATTTTCGGGATGGCTAGCGCTCAGCTAGAGCTCTCCAGTCCCTGGGGGGAGGACACCCCCAGTCTGGATGAACCATCCGATTGGAGGCCCTCCCCTTGCCAGTTCCCACCTGAGGTTGAGGGATTTTCATTTTCCCACCCTTCATCATCGGGCGCCTGCTGGCCTAAAAATTGAGGCAAGGCAGGAAAAGCCCTCAGATCTCCATTAAGTGGCCACTTAAGGGCCTTAATCGGAGCAAGGATGGGCTTGCAATCCAAGAACCTGCCTGCTCCCACCATAAAATCGAGTCTGGGTCAGGGTGGGATTTTATGCCCCCTGCCCCACCTCAGAATTCGTTGGGTGTGTGGCGGAAAATTTTGGACCCATGTTTAATTTGATTTAAGTTGATTGATGCTTGACAGAGATGATTGAAGTTTTGAAGTGGTGACTGAAGCAGTGGACCTATAGATGTTATTTATATGGGCTTCCAGAAGGATTTTGATAAAGTCCCTCATAAGAGACTGTCAACTAACGCTAAAGCTCATAGAATTGACGGCAAATTGTTGGCCTGGCTGGGAAATTGATTGAGTAACTCTACGGCACCACTCCTGGAATCTACAGGAGTGGACTTGAGATTTGAGAAATTACAGAGGACACATGTCTTCTGTCTATGGGATTTTTGTGTGTCTTCAAGACATATTCAAAACCACTGTCACCTTACAATCTACAATGCAAGCAATCCACCAATAACGTTATATGGCATGACCATACATACAATCACCAACAGATTCTCAGTCCTTTTTAATCGTCAGTTCAAAATGTCTGCTATATCATCTGCTTCTGGCAGCGAAAATCAGGGGCGGGATTCTCCGACCTCCCCCGCCGGGTTGGAGAATCCCCGGCGCGAATCCCTCGCCGACGCCTGCTGCTGTATTCTCCGGCACCAGTTTTCGTGTGGGGGCGGGGTTCACGCCACGCCAGTCGGGGGCCGTTGGCAGTGGCCCTCCCCAGCAATTCTCCAGGCCCCGATGGGCCGAGCAGCAGTCCATTTTTGGCCAGTCCCGCCGGCGTGGGTAACGCATGGTCCCACACGGCAGGACCTGGCAGGTAAATCGGTTGGGGCAGTCCTCGGGGGGGATCCGACCCCAGGGGGGGCCCCCACGGCCCACCAATCTGCGGGTGGGCCTGTGCAGTGGGGGCACTCCTTCCTTCTGCGCCGGCCCCTGTAGGGCTCTGCCATGGCCGCACGGAGAAGTGAACCCCCCCCCCCCCCCCCCCCCCCCCTCCGTACATGCGCCAAAATATGCCGGCCGGTACCAGGCACATGTGCAAGATCACGCTGGCTCTTCGGCACATGCGCAAACTCGCGCAGTCCCTTCGGCGCCGGCTGGAGTGGCGCAGACCCTGCTGGCATCCACCTAGCCCCCGTGCAGAGAATTCCACACTTTCAGGGGCTGTTGATGCGGGAGTGGTTGGCGTCGGTTCTCCCGACGGCGTGGGGACTTAGTCCCCAGAAGGGAGAATCCCGCTGCAGGTTCCATTAACAACTCGTTTTTATATCTTTCTTTCAATAATGGGCAGGATGTGTGACATGTGAAATGTTCAGAGTACAAAGGGTTAATGTCATATCATAATGAATCACTAGATGGGGCTAGATGCAGCCCTCTATGAAGCACTGGCTCAGAGGCTTCTGGGAGAAGGCTGGAGAGGAGCAATGAGAGAGGATAGATCCAGTTATAGATAGAGTGTAGATTGAAGATTATTAGATTATTGTTTTCTATCGGAGTGAGTGGTCGAACTTTAATAAGTAGTCTAAATAAAAGTTAGCTTCCTTAATGTTCTTAGCTTCTGTGGTTTTTGTGAACAACATGACATCCATCCAGATAACAGAATCACAAAGAACAGCACAGGATGTGAAACTGACAGGACTCACTGTCCAGTGAACGTATTTCACAGTATGAGTTAGCCAATAGCGCATCAAGTTATTTGTTTGAACAAAGGAGTTACGGGTCACACTGTTTCTCTCCCCACATATACTACCAGACCTGCTGCGTTTTTCCAGCATTATCTGCTGTTTATTTCAGATTTCCCGTACCAGCCTCCCCGGACAGGCGCCGGAATGTGGCGACTAGGGGCTTTTCACAGTAACTTCATTGAAGCCTACTCGTGACAATAAGCAATTTTCATTTCATTTCATTTCATTTCATTTTCATTCATTTCATGTCATTCATTTTCAGCATCTGCAATATTTTGCTTTTATGATAATGGAGTTAAAGACTGCCTTGTCATAGTTCATCCGTCGTAAATATCCTTTGGAAAGTTTCCAACAACCTTGGTGCTGCTGTCTTCAGATTTATATTATTCACACAGCAGTAGAATATTCTCCTTTCCTTCTTTTCCTGATCATATATTCCAGGATCACCAAAATAGTTAAACAATCAGAATCTCTCAAATCACCTGACTCCTTGAAAGTTCTTGTTTGGCGAAATAAACCAGAGTTAATCTGATATTGGAAAACACAAGGCAAAACACATAGCTGCTTATTGAGTTAACTTACCAGCATTTCTAAAGACAAAGCCAGACATCATCCATCAGTGTTAGCTGATGTTAACTTCGAGCAGCCTTCAAGAAAACTTCAAACTTTGAACATTGTAAAACTGATCTTGTGCAACAATCCAACGGCACGATGTTAGCCTCATTCTTTCAAACATTCCCGACCTTGGGTATGTTCTATATGTCACACTTCTATGGACTAAAATATACAGTATTTCCAAGACTGATTAACGCAAATCATTAATTCTGCAAGATCATCAGTTGAGAGAGGTACACTATACTAAAAATGAGCAATGTATTGGTGCAATTGGTCTTTCAACTTATCCTCCACATTAATGTCTACTCACTTTTGCATAAGTAAATGTTCCCATCGCATTATAACAGGTCACATTAGTATCAAGGTAACCCTGAAGTATGGTGCTGACACAATATTCACTTCACACCCTGTACTTCACACTTCTCAAGGCCAACCCAAAGGTTTTTTCCTGATGCAATTCAGGAGGTCCATCTTCTTTCTTCAATGGCAATTCAGTGATGTTGAGCACCTTTTCATTATGGCACCCAGATATGATGGGGAGACGCACGCCAACATGCCTGCCTCACCATGGAATAGGCATTAAATCCACGGTTGCATAATTAATGAAGTTGGGGTCAGAAGATATGGCATGGCTTCCTGTCAGCCTCCACAACGGGAAACATTCCCTGTTTCCGCTTCAACCATGGGACTTGGTGCCAAATGGGAGAATTCCACCCATTGTGTACACCGCCAGAGATGGAGCTTCAAGGACATGTTGGAGATCCGGGGCGAAATTCTCCGACCCCACGCAGGGTCGGAGAATCGGCCGGCAGCGGCGTTAATCCCGCTCCCGCAGGGTTTTTAATTCTCTGACCGGCCAAAAACCGGCGCTGTGCAAATCCCGCCGGCAGCCTCTGAAAACAGCTGGCGCCGGCGGGATTTCATTATATTTTTGTTTCCACAAATCTCAGATGGGCCGAAGTCCCGCCGACGTGGCCACGGGTCACGTCGGCGAAAATCACAGTTGCTTTAAAACGGCGTCAACCATTGATGATGGTTGACGCCGTTCAGTGTCGGGGGGGGGGGGGTTGCGGCATGGGGGGGGTGGGTTGCGGCATCGGGGGGGTTGCGGCATCGGGGGGGGGGTTGCGGCATCGGGGGGGGTTGCGGCATCGGGGGGGTTGCGGCATGGGGGGGGGTTGCGGCATGGGGGGGGTTGCGGCATCGGGGGGGTTGCGGCATCGGGGGGGGTCGCGGCATCGGGCATGCGGCCAACGCACCGTCGCCCCCCCTCTGTACGCCACTGCCCCTACCCCAACCACCCCCCCCCTCACCACCCCTACCTCCCTCCAACGCCCCTACCCCCCTCCCCACCACCCCTAACCCCCTCCCCACCACCCCTACCCCCCTCCAACGCCGCCCCCCCATCTCTCGCAACGCCGCAACCCCCCACCCTCAACGCCGCAACCCCCCCTCATCGCCGCAACCCCCCCCTCTCAACGCCGGGTCCCCCCCCTCTCATCGCCGGGTCCCCCCCTCTCAATGCCGGGTCCCCCCCCCCCCCCCCAACGCCGGTACCCACACCCCGTCCCCCTCCCTCTGAAGGCCGGTACCCACACACCCCCCCCCTCTCCTCCTCCCCCCCTTCCTTCCTCCTCCCCCCCTTCCTTCCTCCCCCCCCCTTCCTTCCTCCGTTAGTGGGGGGGGGGTGCGGCGTTGGAGTGGGGTAGGGGTGGTGAAGGGGGTAGGGGTGGTGAGGGGAGGGGATTGGGGTAGGGGCAGCGGCGTGCAGAGGGGGGGCGACGGTGATGTTGGCCCCGGGCATCCGTTGCCCCCCTCCTCTGCACGCCGCTGCCCCTACCCCAACCCCCCCCTCATCACCCCTACCCCCTTCACCACCCCTACCCCCCTCCAACGCCGCCCCCCTCCAACGCCGCCCCCTCCTCTCAACTCAACACCGCAACCCCCCCCTCTCAACTCAACGCCGCAAACCCCCCCCCCTCAACTCAACGCCGCAAACCCCCCCCCCTCTCCTCTCAACTCAACGCCGCAAACCCCCCAACGCCGGGTCTGTCTCTCTCCTCCTCCCCCCCCCCCCAAATGCCGGTCTCTCTCCTCCTCCTCCTCCCCCCCCCCCCCAAAATGCCGGTCTGTCACTCTCCTCCTCCCCTCCCCCCCCCCAAACGCCGGGTCAGTCTCTCTCCTCCTCCCCCCCCCCCCCCAAATGCCGGTCTGTCTCTCTCCTCCTCCTCCCCCCCCAATGCCGGGTCTGTCTCTCTCCTCCCCCCCCCAAATGCCGGTCTGTCTCTCTCCTCTTCCCCTCCTCCCCCCCCCCCCAAATGCCGGTCTGTCTCTCTCCTCCTCCTCCCCCCCCCCCCCCCCCCCCAATGCCGGGTCTGTCTCTCTCCTCCCCCCCCCCAAATGCCGGGTCAGTCTCTCTCCTCCTCCCCCCCCCCCCCCGCCCCAAACGCCGGTCTGTCTCTCTGCTCCTCCCCCCCCCCGCCCCAAACGCCGGTCTGTCTCTCTCCTCCTCCTCCCCCACCCCCCCCCCCAAAATGCCGGTCTGTCTCTCTCCTCCTCCTCCCCCCCCCCCCCACAAAATGCCGGTCTGTCTCTCTCCTCCTCCTCCCCCCCCCCCCCCAAAATGCCGGTCTGTCTCTCCCCCCCCCCCCAAAACGCCGGGTCGTCTCTCTCCTCCTCCTCCCCCCCCCCCCCCCACAAAATGCCGGTCTGTCTCTCCCCCCCCCCCCCAAAACGCCGGGTCGTCTCTCTCCTCCCCCCGCCCCCCCCCCCCCCCCCCCCCCCCCAAAACATCGGGTCTCACCACTTCCGCAGCTGGTGAAACTGACGCGTATCGCGTCAGTCCGCTGCTGGCCCCTCCGGGAACGGAGAATCGCCGCCTAAAAGAAGGCCCCCACGCCGGAGTCATCTACACCGATTTTTCTCGCCGGAAATCGGCGTTACGACGGTCTGCAGAGAATTTCGCCCCCGGTGCTGCAGGAGACTGCAACTCTCCAGGCATGTAGCCACAGAGATTTGAAGCCTGGTGAACAGCAGTAATCCATTGCATCTCACAGTCACTGAGACCCTACTGGAAGCGCTGGACCGTACATGCAATTCAGAACAGATGGCCACTTGCAGGCACTGAGGACAGTGGGTTTCGCCATTATTACTGGATTCTCCCAGGTGCAGGATGTCATTTACTGCACCATTTGACCAGCGTAGCACCCACTGACTGGAGAATGTGACCCATCACCAGGAAGGGCTTCCACTCACTCAACTTTCAGCTGCTGTATAGCATGTGTGTGCTTACTTTCCTGACATCTGCCAATACGACTTGGCCCATCTACCAGTCCAGACATCTGCAGCTCTCTGTTTCACAACCACACCCACTACCCCCTCCCACACTCTCCCACAAGCTATGTGGTTGGATTCTAAGAGACAAAGGGTAGCCCTTGAAAAGATGGCTACATGCAGAATTATGGGGCGTGGTTTAATGGCCTTGTCGCACCCGGCTTGGTGTCAGGACGAGGCCATTGAATCTTACAAAAGGCCTCTTGCTAGATTTGCGAGCCTTGAAATGCCTCGCTCGATTTAACAGAGTCTCGCGAGACATCACAATCTGGATCTCGACTTCATTGGGTCAGATCGAGATCAGCATATTTAAATGAACCATTAGGTTAATTTAAATATATGTTAATGGGATTCCCCCAGCGCGCGGGACCTAACGGCCGGATATGGGAGATCTTGCCACAGCACCGTTTAGTACTGATCTCCACAAGCGTAGAGAAAGTGTAATGGTACCCGGCCATTAGAGACCCATGGTTGATCAGGACAGGGCCGCATGGCACCCTGGAACTCCCCCTGGCTCCCAAGCCGCTTGGCATTGCCAGTCTTGAGCCCTGGCAGTGCCACCCAGGCACCCTGGTAATGCCAGCCTGACACTACCAGGGTGACCAGGTGGCAGTCCCAGGCTGGGAGGGTGGCAGTGGCAGTGGCAGGGATCAGGCCTGGGGGCCTTACCAGGTGGAGGGGGATTAGTGAGTGTTACTGGGGCCTACCTGAGGTTGGAGGGAAGAGGTGATTGAAAACGGGGAAATGGTGCTGAAACGGGCAGGAGAAAGATCGAGGCAACGAGACAAAAGGCACCCTGATCTGCGAGCTCAGCAGTAGGAAATGATTCAAAGAAGCTCCCCGAGGCCAAAAAAAAAGGGTAAAGTGTCGTTAGATACCCAGGTGGTTCACAGCAGCAAACGTGCCCAAAACCGGAAAAGATTTTTTCTGGTTAAATTGCGCCAATGAGAAACAGGGACAATGGCACAGAAGCCCTTCAGGTGAAACCATCTGCTCAGACCGACCACCATTGAAAAGGCCATTGGGCTTCTGAAGATTGTCTTCAGGCAGATCTTCACCAGTCAGGTTGCACCCTTAAAGTCCTGCATTGTCTTCTCCATTGTGGTGGTCTGCTGTACTCTTCATAACATGTTCTGGTTTAGAACAGGGACCAAGGCAGTCCAGCAGCACGGTTCAATTCCCGTAACAGCCTCCCCGAGCAGGTGCCGGAATGTGGCGACTAGGGGCTTTTCACAGTAACTTCATTTGAAGCCTACTACTGACAATAAGCAATTTTCATTTCATTTCATTTCATTTCCATCAGAGGCTTTTGCTCCTCAATAACAGTAAAGGACTGGGAAGACACAATCTTCGATGGTGGATCCCACTGATCCACTCAGCACTCTTACCCACTTGGTGGCCTCTGCTCTCAGCCTCCTCTACACAACGTTCCCTTGGTGGCCTTGAATAAGGAGCAGGCAGCCTTCTCACTTGTCTTGGCTTGCAGTTCAGATGCACTTGATGGTCAGCCTTGCCATGGAGGTGCCAGCGGCAGTGCCTCTGGAACTTGTGCACTGGTGCTATTGCAGGGCAGCGTCTATCACAGGGCCCTGCTGCACAGATGTTCCTTCAGTCAGAGGGGCCAAGGAGATGGCTAATGATGGCACATCATGAAAGGTGGCACCCTCATCCTCCCCAGTAACTGCCTCAGCCCTTATCTAATGTTCAAGATGCCTGGAGGGGATCACCTGTTGGGGGCCATGAAATCCTTTCCCAACATCTCTGCACCATTAACGTCACTGACTGGTCAATGCTGCATTCTGTACATGTCAGCGCCATTCATGCATCAATTCTGAGTGCTTTCCATGGTTCTCCATGTGGTTGGCTATTCACTCCATAGAGGAGCTCATTAGTTCAAAGACCTGAAGGGTGCTATACATAATCTCCATGGAAATCTTCTATTTCCAATCCATGAACGCTGACCTGTGTGGAGCACATCTATTGCTGCTGATTTAGATAAAGCGTCCTTTCCTGTGACTCTTGATACCCTGCATCTGTACCCAGCTGAGCCTGGCTGTACCAGTCCTCCATCCTCCAAGAGAGCTGCTCGCAGTTGCCTCTGCCTCTGTTACTAGCTCCCGCACACTCGTGACATGCTTTTACCCAGTAACACCCATGCAAAGATCTACCTCGGTGATAGTATCTGAGCTGCTGGAGGCTGTGCTGGCTCTGAGCTCTGCTCTGACAGCACTTGTCACAGGAATTGACCTTTGCACTTTGACGTCAGAACCTGTGCCAGACACCAGAAGAGATCAGGCAACGAATCGTTGAGAGTAGAAGTCCCGGGTTTCCCAGAGCAGCTGAGTCGTTGGCATCCTGTTGGTTGGGCTGGAATGCAATTGTACCCCCTTAAACTTTACATTCCAGTTTCCAATCATTCTCTTCACCAGGAATGTCCATCTCCCCTTTCCCAACTTACTCATCGATGTTGGTGATGATAGGCCCTGTCTGGACATATCACAGGCTTGGTGAGCCATTCGCCTGGAAGGACAAAACACAGTGAGATAAGGCCCTGCTCACCTCTATGGTCGATTCCAACAGCTCGCATTCAAAAGACACACCACGTATCAGTCCTGGCAAGTGTTTAACAGCACTATGGCTCTGAGCATTGCTGATGGCTCCATAATTACCTTGAGACCACATTCCTCCCATGTTTAAGAGTAGTATACACATCCATGCTCCTCAGTTGCTATGTCGCCTGGAGGTTGAATACCCAGAGGGTTGCCCTGGTATTGTACTCAACTTGTCAGAGCACGTAAAGTCATTGAGCCTCTTCCTGCATTGCACCCAGTTCTTCCAGGCCACAATCTGTTCACAGTCTCCACCATTTCAAAGTGAGGGTGGCCTCTCCCTCCTTCCTCTCCCTCCTTCCTCTCCCTCAGTGCCTTGATGACCTTGAGGTTGGCATCAACAAAGCAAGGTGCCACCCTGCCCTGTGTTCCAGCCTTCTAGCTTTCCTGCTCCATATATAACGAGTAAATCTCTAAAATGGCTGCCCTGGTGGGTTTCAATCAGACACAGTCTCTGCCCATCCTGCCACCGTGGCTGTTTAATTCGCTGTAGCTAATTAACAGCCTGCCCGGGTGAAACCCGGGAGCTGTGAGTTCTTCCTCTCCCCCCCCCCCCCCCCCCCCCCCTCCCTCCCCCCCCCCCCCCCCCCCCAACCCCAACCCCCACGTTGGGGGCAGATTTCAAAACCCAGAAACCGTCCCACAGTCCCGATGTCCATTTTATGACCTTTAAAGAAAATCAGGCCCTCGATGAAATAAGTTCTTAATTTTTAAAATCTGCTTGATGTCTTGCTGCAGCATTCCTGTGGACCAAGAAACCATGGGCACCTTTCTTTAAAAGAGATAAACATTAGTTGCGTCGCTGCCTCGGGGTCAAGTAGATTGATTTGTTCAATTGTTTCTATTGATTTAAAAGATTAATATTCAAACTGTCTGCAGAAAGGATCAACATCATTGTGGATAGCACAATGGCTTCACAGCTCCAGGGTCCCAGGTTCAATTCCGGCTTGGGTCACTGTGCGGAGTCTGCACATCCTCCCCGTGTGTGCGTGGGTTTCCTCCAGGTGCTCCGGTTTCCTCCCACAGTCCAAAGATGTGCAGGTTAGGTGGATTGGCCACTATAAATTGCCCTTAATGTCCAAAATTGCCCTTAGTGTTGGGTGAGGTTACTGGGTTATGGGGATCGGGTGGCGGTGTTGACCTTGGATAGGGTGCTCTTTCCAAGAGCCGGTGCAGACTTGATGGGTTGAATGGCCTCCTTCTGCACTGTAAATTCTATGATAAAATCATTATCCCATTCTGTCACAATTCAAAATCTCAATGTCTGTGTCCTCATCCAAATCTGTACCCTCCTGCAAAATTCCTAACACTTTTATGTGGTATATGGGAAAGGTGTAATGGTATAATGAACAGGGTAAAGGAATATTGAAGATTAACATTCCAACTTGGCATTATCAATTCCACATTCCTTTCAATCATTTTCACAATTCCCACATTTTAACCTTTAAATTTCCACAGGTCTACTTGCAGAGTAAACATTGGCCAAAGGTATTCCTAAAATAATCCCAATTTCGGATGCAGAATTTTAAATTGAAATACACTCAACAACCACATTCATACTTCCATATTTCTATGCAGCTTAGATATATTGTTCCTTGTGCTGAGTTTTTAACTCAAAGTACCAAAATATTTAGGCTATACAAAGGTCAAGGGTGCTCGGAAGAAATGAAACTTTCACCAGTTCAAAATCAAAAATATGGCTCAATACTTCGGCCAACGGTACAAATGTTGGTCTACACAACAGATTAACAAACTTCAAGGAGCACATGCCAGCCCATTTAATTAAGGCAAACAACAAAGGATTTCCTCCCACAGTCCAAAGATGTGCAGGTTAGGAGGCCATTATAAAATTCCCCTTTAGGTTAGGTAAGGTTACAAGGATAGAGTGAGGGAGTGGGCCTTGGGTAGGGTGGTTTTTCAGAGGATCAGTGCAGACTTGATGGCCTCCTTGTGCACCATAGGGATTCTATGGTACTAACTTGTGCACAGAACAGTGGGTGGAGCCAACAAGCACAGTTTCTTTTCACAGATGACAGACTTTGAAACAAAAGAAAGGCTGTAATATTTCACAAATTCACACACACATTGGCACAAACTGAGACATCCATAACACAAACCCGTTGCTGTAAACTGGCCTAGATTTTAGATTTTATTTCAGTTGGATTTTGTATTGCTTGCTTAACAACTTGACCATTTTATTATTGAAGGCTTTTTACAAACACGTATTCTGTAAGGAACAAATAATTATACCAATCTGAGCAGAAAGGAACAGATTTTGCTAACCTTTCATAATAAACTAATTTAATATGCTGTGAATTAGCTGCTGACTAGCAAGGCATGATTAGATGTACTCCAATTACCTTGTAATTGAAGGATAAGTAATTCATCATCAAATAGTTGCTAACAGTTGGATTATATTTATTTCTATATTTCCTACTAATATTCCTATGTTATGGTTTAGTTTAAATCTTAAAGAAGCTGTGATAAAGGTGTCTGAACAATCTGGTATTGACCCCGAGTGAGAAAATACTGACCATGACTGTTGCAGCGCTGGTCCAAAGAATGGGACTTGTGTGGCATTAAGGTAAGGAATACAACGGGAAGCAATGTATTGTCTTAAATTTTAGGTAATGTGCACAAATAGCTAGAGCCAATGAAATTAACTATCACAACATTATTGACCAATTATCCATTCACAACAACATGGGGTAAGGTGGGCTGACAGCATTTTTAGGTTTAAACAGTTTTGCGGGAACTATTTTGCTGTGCGTACCAAAGTTATGGGGAAACTGTTTTTCATCTTCAGGGACAGAGGAGACTTCCTGTCAGCACTGAGATCGTAACCACAGTACTGGGCCAGGGGCAGGAGAGAATTCCTGTCAGCATGGACCCCGGATAGCACAGTTTCCATGGGAGACAGATGTGAATGCCTGTTGGTGTTTAAAGTTTGAGGTTGTTTTCTGCTCCTTCTGGTCTTCCATTTAAAAGGCGAAGTCTCTGTAGGGTTTTGTTGATAAGTATACTTTACCTTTGTTTCCTTTTATTCATGAGTTGATAAGTTTTGTTCATTGAGTAAGTTGATTGACTGATTGATTGACAAGTGTTTTGTTGTTTTATTTTGTTTATGCTCAATACACTTTGGTATTATTTGCTAATTCCGTATTTGAGCCTTTGCCTGATGGTCCTAACGAGGTCAAACTCTGTTTAAAGGAGTTGGCAAGTGGCAAGTAACATTCGGATCACATAAGTGCCAGGCAATGACCATCTCTAGCAAGAGAAAATCTAACCATGTCCCCTTGACATTCAATGGCATTACCATTACTGAATCTCCTACAATCAACATCCTGGGGGTTACCGTTGACCAGAAACTGAACTGGAATAGCCATATAAATACTGTGGCCACAAGAGCAGGTCAGAGGCTAGGAATCCTGCAGCAAGTAACTCACCTCCTGGCTCCCCAAAACCTGTCCACCATAAGTCAAGAGTGTGATGGAACACTCCCCACTTGCCTGGATGGTGCAGCGCCAACAACACTCAAGAAGCTCAACACCATCCAGGACAAAGCAGCCCGCTTGATTGCCACCCCATCCACAAACATTACTCCCTCCACCACCGTTGAACAGTGGCAGCAGTGTGTACCATCAACAAGATGCACCACAGGAACTCGCCAAGGCATCTTCTAAACTGCTACCGTCTGGAAGGACGATATTTTGAGCCCATATCAGCATTTATGCTCACGGCCACGAAGATTGCAGGGATTTGAACACCACCCATCTCCACAATAGAACTGGAAACATGAGGACAGCTGCATGTGGGCTTGTTATACACTCCCTTATTCCATACTGTGAAAAACAGCAAGCATTGGAGATGGAAGAGAAATGTGGAATCAAGGCGTGAAAATGCAGGTCATGGAGTTTCTGGTAATTTTTCTTGACCTCAATGCTCTCAACCTTCCAATCAAATGGCAGCATCTGAATATCAAATGAATTAGCGGGGCTCAGTTAATGCAAGTAGATTAGCAACATCTTTTGGCATATTTCAGAACAAAGCAGGTGGAATTTTTCTTGAGCAAAAAAGTTTACTTATTTCACAGCAACCTAATGTTCTATTCTATTGAAGTCAATGGGAAAACAAATCAAGTCTGGTATAAACTGGGTTGTCAATTCACTACCATCTGTTTCACACTTTCACCGAAGACCAACCTCCCCCCATCATATCTTCCTGTAACTCTGCAGTAAAAATTCATCATTAAACAAATGAGACAGTCCTGCAACCATCACCTAGCTGTGCTGTTAATGTGTCATCTTTTATCAACAGGACATTAAAACCTTCTGGAAGTTTATTAAATGATGGTTAGTTATTAATGGCTGATATAGCCAAAGAGTGTAAGATCATTTTAAATTACAAATACATTTTTTATTTAATGATTTATTTTTCAAATAAATGAATGGGAAAGAAAAATGCAAATTTAGTGCTATGCACAAATTAATCTACGAAAATATGCCTCGCGGGATGGAACTTGCACACATACATACATCATATCACAGGGTTAATGCTGCGCACAGTATTCCAACCTAATAATGCAGTAAATAAAATTATTTTTCAGAGATGGTGAAATCATGATACTATTGGATTGCTTGCACTTGAACAGTTTCACTTACATTAAGAAAAATAGATCGTTGATTAAATTAGATGGTCTTACATCGCCGGACTGCATAAGTTGCCTTCCTGTTGCCACACAGTTTTGTTTTTGTTTTTTACAAATTTAGAGTACCCAATTAATTTTTTCCAATTAAGGGGCAATTTAGCGTGGCCAATCCACCTACCCTGCACATCTTTGGGTTGTGGGGGTGAAACCCACGCAAACACGGGGAGAATGTGCAAAATCCACACGGAAAGTGACCCAGATCCGGGATCGAACCTGGGACCTCGGCGCCATGAGGCAGCAATGCTAACCACTGCGCCACCCTGCTGCCCTCTGTTGCCACACAGTTAACACAGTTAACACAGAAAACCCTGTTTTCATCCAAAACTTTAGCATTTCACATGATGTGAAAAGTGCACAAATAACTGCCCCAAAATCTTAATGTCCACTTTTATGTCAAAATTTCAGGTCAATATTTCAATGTCAATTTACCACGTCAACAGTGGACTATCATAATTCAAGTTTCTATTCAACTGGTAATGATGCAACAGTTATTCTGGACTTCTCACAGATCAGCATTTAGCCAGTCTATCTTGTAATGCAATCCATTGCCTAAATTCCAGGTTTTCAGAACCATTTCAGCAGCCTTTAGTAACGATTTATTTATGTAATTCTCTGCTTTCCTTTTCCTCTTCATTTTTCTTTCTTAGATTGCAACACCTCCTCCTGCCCTGAAGCCCACCCCATCACTTGGTCATTCCTCTCAACTCCAGTCCAATGGTTTTTCCAGCCCATACTCCAATACCACATTCTAGACAATGCTGTAAATTTACTACCGTCCCTGCCTTCACCACCATTTCAAACTTATTGTCCCTGCTTTAATGGGCAGGAACTCATTGCAATGGTAATATTGGTGCTGAGTTTCATAAGGTAGACAACTGCACCCCCCCCCTCCCTCAACACTCCAGTGGCAAATGGATAGCATAACCCATGTTGCAGTGAGCGTAGCAACTGATCAGAGGTGGTACAGACAATGAATAATTGAGAGCTCTGTTTTAGAATTTTTGACCGTTTTTAACCTTACATGCATACTTTATTAAAATGCCCAATTGTTACTTAAACCTCGGTTATCTTTTTCAAAATAATGATTCTGGCTCACTGTTTAATCCATACACTTCCCTTAATCTTAAATAGCCCACCACCCCCCGCCCCCAGCCAGCTCTTCAGGTTTCATGGATAATTATACAGGCAATCTAATGGTGTCCAAAGTTAGCTCGAAGGAAATGGTAAATATATTATGCATTTGAAGATCAAGCATGTTGGCGTTGTGATGGGATGTGATGTGTTGTGATGAAATACAACCTTGATAACGTTTCTAAAAACTGTAACATCTATTTCCAGGAGCATTGAACTATAATGTTCCTATTTTGATTCCTTAAACATTAAACCCTAATTTTTCAACTTGCATGAGTGGGCAGATGGACTAAAAGGGTCATGGTGTGGGGATTTGGATGTGCCACATTCCGAATGTGATCTGTGTTGTAAGGGTTTGTTCAGGTCTCACAGGTAAGGTATCTTGGTAACTATTTACATATGGACAAAGTATACTCAGGTCTGTCCATACAGCCATGTCTCCCGTCCACTGCCATGTGTCTCTCTTTACATCATACTGTACTATTCTGTAGTCCCATATTACCCTTGCTATGCCAAACACCTTTATGTGAAAGTCGCCATAGTCCCAGATGACCATAGGCTGCTCTCCCCCGACGGGTGGTGATTTAACCTGAAGGTCACCACACCTCAGGTGAGGGACAAGGTTGAGAAGGCAGGGCCTTCATGGTAACCTCAGCCAGTACGGGAATTGAACCTACGCTCTTGGCACCATTCTGCATCACAAACCAGCCATCTAGCCAACTGAGCTAACTGACCTCCTTTATAGAATCCTCCCCCCAAGAAATTTACAGTTCAGTGTATCTTTATGGGCTACCCCTTCTCCTCCCTCGCAAGCCTTTTGATTCAGATATTCAAAAAGCTTGATGATTCTTCCAAATATCATTCTGGTCATATTTACAGGAATGGTAGGTTCAGTTGCGTTGGGCAAGCTTTGTTGACTTGATGTTGAAATAACTGTATTCTGAGTTTCTGGCACTTTCGTATACCATCTGATTCCTTTTTTTCCACTCTTGACAGTTGACTTTTTCCTTATCAACAACCCATGCATTTTGTTTGGACACCTTAGGCTTGTCCTGTTCCTGTTAGAATGCGTGTTCACTCCAGTCCTTTGCAGTATGAACATGGGTTTTTTTTCTCCGTGGGATCCAGCATGATCTCTTTGGGACGAGCTAAGGTGTATCTCCATTCCATTCGAATATTCGTCATCCATGAAGTAAACCAACGGTTTAGCTTTTATCTCCATACTGTGTTCTTTCCTGCACCCTTGTAACTCACCTGAGGTGGGCATTGGTGAGTTTATGGTCTATACTCTCCCTCCAACAGCTCCTTACTGTTGTGAACTGTTGTTGAACATTGCAGTTTCATTGACAGGCGGAGCGATTCAGCGACTGCATCACGCCGGCGCAGATTGGGGCAAGCAGGGTGAATTGTGGGAGTGGGCAAAATCGAGATTCGTGCCAGGCGCAAACCAGTTTGCAATTCACCTGGCGCACTCCCGATGGCGAGTTCTGGATCTTGCCTAAAAATGACGAGAATATCATGAACCCTAATTTGCATTAATTTCTATCTCATTAACGAGATTGACGTCGAATGAAGTGGGATGTCACGTTGGCGTTGTTTAGTATTCTTATTCAAAAAGGCAAAGCTAGCGCAAAGGCTACTGAGGAGAAGTGAGGAGGTGAGTAGATATTTCCATTTTCCCCCATGGAGTTAAAGGCCACTCGAGCTGCTGGCCCACTGCTCGGGGTGGGGGGGGGGCTTTGTCGGGGGGGGCTAAAGTGTTCCAGGTCAGGGTCGCCCTTGGACTGGGAGGGGTAAGGGGCTTACAGTTGTGAGGCCTTCATGTCATCTTTAAATATTGTGCAGACCCATGTGGATAGCACAGTTTCACAGTGGTTAGGAGTGCTGCCTCTTTTGTTTTTTATATAAATTTAGAGTACCCAATTCATTTTTCCAATTAAGGGGCAATTTAGCGTGGCCGATCCACCTAGCCTGCACATCTTTGGGTTGTGGGGGCAAAGCCCATGCAAGCATGGGGAGAATGTCCAAACACCACATAGACATTGACCCAGAGTCGGGATCGAACCTGGGACCTCGGTGCCTTGAGGTAGCAGTGCTAACCCACTGCGCCACCGTGCTGCCCCAGTCATGCTGCCTCACAGCTCCAGGGACCCAGGTTCGGTTCCGACCTTGGGTTACTGTCTGTTGGAGGTTGCACTTTCTGCCTGTGTCTGTGTGGGTTTCCTATGCGTGCTGCAGTTTTCTACCACAGTCCAAAGATGTACAGGTTCGGTGGCTGGGCGATGCTAAAGTGTCGCCGAGTGTCCAAGAGGTTAGGTGGGGCTACAGGGATTGGATGGGGATGTGGGCCTACGTAGCGTGCTCTTTTGGAGCGTGAGTTCAGACTCGATGGGCCGATTGGCCTCCTTCTGTACTGTAGTGACTTTGTGATTCTATAACAGGGGCAATCACGGCTGCAGCCTGTCTGTCTTACCAAACTCACCCAGGACTGAGTCCTGCTGCAGCTTCTCTCCTGAAGTTCAATTCACTCCCTTTGACTGTGAACAACCTCTAGCTTAACAGCTGAAGGCTATTTCAAATTAGGAAATAGTCTTCTTGGTTGGGAGAGCACTTTATGCGCATGAAGTTTCAAGTGCCTCCTTGAAGGCACAGTTGCCATGTCTGAGAGGATGATTAGCGTCCAACAAGCCTTGATGCTTGATTGGGCAGCACGGTAGCGTTATGCAGCCTAATCATAATTTTTAGCTTTTGGTTCATATATCTGTATGTTTTGGCACTTCAAGCGCACATGCAAATCTTTGTAATTGCGATGAGGGTTTATAACTCGGCCACTTTTTGAGGCACTGATTTCTTGCCTTTCAGCCCTCTTGGTGAAAATAAATTACCCTCAACTACCAACACTTTTAAACCTAGTTACAGATATTTCAGATCCTTCCTTCCTATCCACATGACTTTGTACACCTCAATTAAACTCCCCTTAGCTTCCTCTGTTTGGGCAGCACGGTAGCATTGTGGATAGCACAATTGCTTCACAGCTCCGGGGCCCCAGGTTCGATTCTCGGCTTGGGTCACTGTCTGTGCGGAGTCTGCACGTTCTCCCCGTGTGTGCGTGGGTTTCATCCGGGTGCTCCGGTTTCCTCCCACAGTCACAAAGATGTGCAGAAAGGATCAACATCATTGTGGATAGCACAATGGCTTCACAGCTCCAGGGTCCCAAGTTCGATTCCGGCTTGGGTCACTGTCTGTGCGGAGTCTGCACATCCTCCCCGTGTGTGCGTGGGTTTCATCCGGGTGCTCCGGTTTCCTCCCACAGTCACAAAGATGTGCAGGTTAGGTGGATTGGCCATGATAAATTGTCCTTAGTGTCCAAAATTGCCCTTAGTGTTGGGTGGGGTTGCTGGGTTATGGGGATAGGGTGGAGGTGTTGACCTTGGGTAGGGTGCTCTTTACAAGAGCCGGTGCAGACTCGATGGGCCGAATGGCCTCCATCTGCACTGTAAATTCTATGATGCCTGAACAATGTGCCTGCACTCGAGGAGTGTCAGCACCAAAGAGGCAGCTGCCAACAATCAAACACTAAAAAGCAGGGCTTTATCACTCAGTATCCTCCGGCAGCCAAAGGATAAGGATGTGGATGAGCTGAGGGCAGCCACGCACAGCGTCCCGAATGTTCCTGGAAGAGATCTGGGGTCTAGGGGCTCCTGATCTGGTCGGGAGTGAGTGTGCAGGGTGAGGTTTGCTGGCACAACTGGTCCCTGATAGCACTCCAAGAGAAGGCGGAACAGTCATGGCAAAAGCGGGTGAGGCTTGGGGGATTTGAGGGTCCCGGGATGGAAGCACGAAAGGATTGTCAGTCTTTCTACTTCTCCAATTTCTTCCAGATATTACGGGCGCGATTCTCCGCCCCCCCACGACGGGTCGGAGAATAGCGGGAGGGCCTTCCCGACATTTTTCCCGACCTCCCGCCATTCTCCCCCCCCCCCCCCCCCCCCCACGGCCGCCCCATGACACAAATCGCTGCTCGTCGTTTTTTTACGGCGAGCAGCGATTCTCCCCTATCCGATGGGCCGATTTCCCAGGCCTTTACGGCCGTTTTCACGAACTCCAACACGCCTGCTATCACAGTTCGTGAAAACGGCCGCAAAGTGCCGTTCTGGAGAACCGTGCCACCGATTGGCACGGCCGCACCACGGTAGGCACCGATCGCGGGCAGCGGGTCCGAACCCTGCGTACTCTTTGTTCCTCCGCCGCCCCGCTGGATCAGTCCGTGGGGCGGCTGAGGGGCATAACGGCCCGCGCATGCGCGGGTTTCACGCATATGCGTGATGATGTCATCCGCGCATGCGCGGATTGGAGCCGTCCAATCCGCGCATGCGCGGCTGATGTCATCGTTTGCGTCAGCCGCCGTTAACCTCGGCGCGCGGGCTTAGCGAAGTTCGCTAAGCCTGCGATGCCGAGGTTCACGGGGCCCCGCTGCTAGCCCCGACCAGGGAGCAGAATCGGGTCCCGGGAGGGGGCCCGGACGCTGCCGTGAAACACGGCCAGTTTCACGGCAGCCTTCACGACTCTCCGCATTTGCGGAGAATCGCACCCTACATTGTTGCTGGTGTTGATCCTGGGGTGGATGGCCTCGTGTTGCTGCTGGCAGCCAGGTGGCCAGACAATGGAGAAGGCAGCAGCGACAATGCAGGCTGGAGGTGGCACCCCATGTGATGGGGCCGTTGCACACCCTGAAGACCATGTGTGGATGAGCTGAGGGCAGCACCCTTGCGGACATGGCACCCATGGAGGAGGAGGATACCCACTTCCAGTGGCCATGAAGGTCACCGTAGCCTTGACCTTCTATACCAGCAGGTCATGCCAGGGCTTGAGCGGTGACCTGTGTGGCATATCCCAATATCCGCCTTTGTATGCCCGGGCATCAAACTATATGAACTTCGACCTGGAACAGCCCCACCATGATGCGCAGGCTGCAGGATTTGCCACCATCACAAGGATTCCCCAGATCCAGGTGGTGCTCGATGGCATGCATTTCACCCTGCAGGCATCAGGAAGTGCACTATATTAACAGGATGGGGTTCCACTCCCTGAATGTTCAGATCGTGTGCAACCACCATCTAAGAATCATGCAGTTGTGTGCACTCTATCCTGGATGTATGCATGACAGCTCATCCTGGAGCCCTCAGAGATCCCCAGTGTCTATGATGACCACCCCAGAATGATAGGTTGGCTCATGGGGGGTAAGGGATACCTGTGTAAGACATGGCTAATGATGTTGGTGTGGAGGCCTGAGACCGAGGCAGGGGCCCCAATACAATGAGGCCCACACTGCCACCTATGCTGTCACTGAGATGTGCATCGGGTTCTGATACTTTGATGGCTCTGGCAGTGCCCTGCGGCCCCCAGAGGGTTTGCCGCTTTGTGGTGGTCTGTTGCGGCCTCCACAATCTGGCACAGCAGCGAGGCGACATGTTAGAGGACACGCCTGAGGAGGAGCTGGAGGATGGAGGACAGGCTTCAGCGAGAGTCTGATCTGCGAGGAGGGCCAGGGAGGCCTTCATCGGTTCCAGATTCTCCCAGGACGAGGCTGTGTCCAACAGCTCAACACCCTCACCCCCATTTCCTTCCCCCCCCCCCCCCATTATGCCCAATTTCTCTCCCTCTCTTCCCTTCAATCTCCTTCAAACTCTTCCCCCCAATCTCTCTGCAACCTGCAACCCCCACCCCGCCCCCCACAAGGGCCTGTAACATCAGTCCAGGGTGATGGGCCTGTGTTGGCACTGTCAGTGAGTCACTATACAAGGAGAGTGATGATAACTCTGTAAAGAAAGCTCTGGAGCTCCTCAATTTATGCTGAAGTCTGACTCCTGTCTTTCTACTGATGGCGTGCTCACACCCATCACCTGAACCGGATCTACATCGGTCCTTTGATTTTGGACTGCACTGCCCTGTTGGTGGGGGATGGGGGGAGCGGAGGGAAACAGGGGGTGGGGGTGAGGGCAGACCTGCTGTGAAGTTTAACGTGACCGAGGCTTCACATGTATGAGATGTGACATGTTTTAATAGTGAAGATTTTACTGTGACAAATTTCCATTCCCCAAGCTACAGATCGTGAGCCCCCAGTGGCCACTCCGTGCTCCTCACTCTTCTTGCTCTTTTATGCTCTACTACTGTGTCTAGGTGTGACCCGAGGGTGCACATCAGACGTGGACCATACCAGGAAGATGTCCAACCCTGGCTGGGTGAGGCCAAGGATCCTGGAGTCTCTTTTTGAAATGCTGACATCTCTGTAAATGGTCACCTCACTAATTTCATGCCAGACGCAGGAGCCAGTGTTGTACTCCTGTCAGGTAAGGATTCATGGCTAAAAGACCCTGGACACAGCCTGGTGCATTGCACGCACTGTGGCCTTTGATGCTCTTGGCGGATATCCTCTGGAGAGCCTGGAGCAGGAGGACTCCAACTCCCTCAGGGAACAGGATGCCAAGCCTCTCATCCACAGCATTGAGGTCGGCATCCCCGAAGTGAGGAGCAGGTCTGCACGCTGCCATGCTTGTGTGTTGACTGGGAATGAGTGGTGAGGGAACGGTTAAAAGCAGATCCCCCTTATTAGTGGCGAGCTGCTGAGGCGACGGAGCGGAGAATCTCCGATGGCGACGAAATCGGGGCGGCGCCGCTTTTGCGGTGCTCCACCCCCTCAAAAGCGGAGCACTCTAGGAGTATGCCGCGCGCCGTATCTACGGCCTCCGAACGTTGGCTGAGACCCGCCCCACGATGCTCTGTCCCCGACCGAGTGGGTCTCTCTTAATCTCACCCATCCGGAACTCAGCGTGGTGGCTGCGGACTGAGTCCAGCGTGCCACAGTCGGGGGAGAGCCGATCCGCGTGCAGGGAGGGCATTATTCGGGGCTGGGGGCATTGTGGTGGGGCGGTACGAGGCGCGCGAGCCGGCCAAAGGGGAGGACTATTTTTGCGGTCGGGACCACGGGCTGTGTCCGCCATGAAGCACGGCACGGCCTCTGCAGGCGTGGTTCCCATCGCCCATCACTACCATCCCCAATATATTCACTCCTTATTGCTATCTGCTTTACCACTGACATCTGATTTTATTCCTGCAGTCCAGCATTACCATGAATTACCCTCAGTTCCTTACAACGTCCACACAAAATATAGAAAGCAGAAATGTTACTTTAACAACTCACTTCAGATTTGAAAAACTGCGAACCAGAATATTTCAGATTCCCCTCTGTACAATGCCTTACTTTCAGCCTTGTGTGCTTGTTGATATAAAATAGTTCTCCTGTGAGGTGCAAACCAGTGTCTTCACTTTGGAAGCCCTTTCTTGGGTGAATTTCTATGCTGCATTGTCTGGGTCAATCTAAACGTAGTGTTGCCGATGGTAAGATGCAGCTGCAGTAAAATCTTTACAAAAAATAGATCTGGCCCAGGGGATAGCAAACACAGTGAGGATACTGAAATGTAAGGATAAAAGGGGGTATTGACAGCGAAGTCGCTCTTTTTAAGTAATCAAGCAAATTAATTGGTTTCTGGCCTCAGGCAGCTCTGTGCAAAGTGCGGAACAATTAATATCTGTTAAAAGACGCAACACAGCGACACCAAATTCATTCATAAGCTCACAAATTATTGGACCATGACCCAGATATGTTAGATACAGCTACTACTTGCTGGTCACTGTTATAACAGAAAGCATAGTTCGATGCATTATATATCTCTTCTGCAGGATGTTGCATTTATAAGTAGTGTTTATAAGGAAACTGGACAGCTTTTGGAAATCAATAGAGGTAGTGTTGCTTGCACCGTTATCTGATGGGCTCCTTTTCCAACTATTACGAGAAGTAATATATGCTTTCCATTCAGAAAGAAGAAAGGGAAAAGGAAGTGCTATATTTGGATCAAAGATTGAATTCCTTGAGAATTGGCATGCTTAACGAAAGCAGAAAAAACCTTGGGCCAATAGTTTTCATCTGCCTTTGAACCAAACTTTAAATCGATCAGCTATATTTTGAGATTCTGAAAGGGAAATTTCATTGGCACGAAAGCATAAAATGACTTAATTATATTCCCAGCTTTCTTTCAGAACAGAGAGAAAATGTTCCCAGCTGAACATGCAGACAGTAATTTTAAGACAGTATTTTCCCACCGTGTTCCTGGTAACTGTACTGAGTGTCCATTTTCCCTGCCTGTTTTTGCATGTCTTTAGCATCATGAAGGAACATGGGGGTTCTCATAGTCTCCTACAGTTGATCAAGAGGTAAACCAAAATGTAACCTGCAGAGAAACAGAGGAGACGCAACATAACCGTCTGTGCGGGTTTCCTCCGTGTGCACCGGTTTCCTCCAACAGTCCAAAGATGTGCAGGTTAGGTGAATTGGCCATGATCAATGCACAGGGTTACATGGATAGGCTGAATGGCCTCCTTCTGCACTGTAGGGATTATGTGATTAAACCCACATTATGTCAGGTCTCCAACATTTCTTTGGAGGAACATAAATCCCAACAGAGATACAAATACAATTACCATGGGTTTCCAGGTTGTGGTGATATGCATCACTGTAGATACACAAGGGGTTAATGTAAGTACACGCAGACTAGCTAGACACGAGAGGGAGCACCAGAGACATGACACACAGACTCTCAACCAATAGGTCAGTAAGATAGGACACGGCCAATGGGCATTTACGATACACACAGAGGTGACACCACCACAGGAGGGCATTACACCAACCCATATATAAAGGACACAGCACAGATAATCTTCCTCTTTCCAGTGGAGACACTCAGTGAGTTCAGACACAGGGTTGATTGAACATCACACCCACCACGTGGATTGTAGCAGACTGGTTAGTCAGTCTGAGTAGCTATCAAAGGATTAACAGTAGTGGCGAATCCGAGTAGGAGAATTGTAAATAGGTCAATAAACGTGTTGAAGTTATCTCCACGTCTGAACCTTCCTTTGTTAGAGTGAACATCAAGGAAGCCGCTTATGCTACGCCAAGAGCCTAACAAGACATAGGCCTTTGGTAATTTTATGTCTTTCTTTTTGGCTTACATGGACTTTCATTGCTATTATTATAAAATACAAGGGGCTGGATTCTCCGCCGGTGGGATATTCCATTTTGCCGGCAGCCCGGTGTGGGGCTGCCCTACAATGGGAAACCCATTGACCAGCCGGAGAAACGGAGCATCCCGCTGGAGTGCTGAACCAGACATCTGGCACGGAGGGATGGAAAATCCAGGCCAAGGTATCTTACATGGTATATTACCTTTTAATTGTATTTTAGCTCAAACTACAAGGTCAAGCTACCAGTTTAAAAATACCTGAGCAGAGCCGATTCTCTGATACAGCTTATTCTGCATGTTGTGTTCTTCACAACAGTTGGAAATCTGCACGGATTGAATTCTTGAGTTAATGGACTCTACAGTTACGAGGATGCATCATTATACACAGCTGCCATAACCCTGCTCTGCCACTCAATCATTTCAAGTTTAAAATAACCTATTGATGCACGATCAATTATTGCGAAAGCGAGATTAGAGAATAATCGAAGGCTTCATTAGACAAGATGTGTTCCCAAGCAGCTCGTAACAGAAAATGGCTGAAGCCGGGGATCAACACCTCTTTATACCATCCACTGGGCGGAGCCAGCAGACAGGGATTTACCCACGTATCTCTAATACAGTAATACCTCCAACACAGGTACCGTAATACATATAATACGGCCTGAATATACTGTGGAGGGCTTTAATGACGTTGGCAGCAGACATGTCGGGACAGGAGATGGCGAAGGGAAACCGGGAGAACTCATCGATCACGTTCAGAAAGTACGTGTTGTGGTTGGTGGAGGGGAGGGGCCCTTTGAAGTCTATACTGAGGCGCTCAAAGGGGCGGGAGGCCTTCACCAGGTGTGCTTTATCTGGCCGGTAGAAGTGCGGCTTGCACTCTGCGCAGGTTTGGCAGTTTCTGGTGACGGTCCTGACATCCTCTGTGGAGTAGGGCAGGTTGCGGGTTTTGATGAAGTGGAAGAACCGGGTGACCCCTGGGTGGCAGAGGTCATTGTGTAGGGTCCTAAGTCGGTTCAAATGTGCGCTGGCACATGTACCGCGGGATAGGGCATCAGGAGGCTCGTTGAGCTTCCCAGAACGATACAAGATCTCATAATTGTAGGTGGAGAGCTCGATCCTCCACTTCAGGATCTTATCGTTTTTTTTATCTTGCCCCGTTGCGTATTACTAAACATGAAGGCAACTGACTGTTGGTCAGTGAGGAGCGTGAATCTCCTGGCGGCCAGGTAATGCCTCCAATGCCGCACAGCTTCTACAATGGCCTGGGCCTCCTTTTCGACAGAGGAGTGTCGGATTTCAGCGGGAAAAGAAGGCCACCGGCCAGCCCTCCTGGTTGAGGGTGGCCGCCAGAGCTATGTCCAATGCGTCGCTCTCGACCTGGAAGGGGAGGGACTCATCGACAGCGTGCATCATAGCCTTTGCGATGTCCATCTTGATGCAGTTGAAGACCTGGCGGGCCTCAGCCGTCGGGGGAAAAACTGTGGATTGGATTAGTGGGCGGGACTTGTCCGTGTAATTGGGGACCCACTGGGCGTAATAAGAGAAAAACCCTGGGCATTGTTTCAGGGCCTTGGGGCAGTGAGGAAGAGGGAACTCCATAAGGGGGCGCATGCGGTCGGGGTCGGGCCCTATACCTCCATTCTGCACTACGTAGCCAAGGATGGCTGGCCGATCGGTGCTGAACACGCATTTCTCTTTGTTAGAAGTGAGATTAAGGAGTTTGGCGGTATGGAGGAATTTGTGGAGGTTGGCGTTGTGGTCCTGCTGACCGTGGCCGCAGATGGTGACGTTATCTAGGTACGGAAAGGTGGCCCGCAATCGTACCGGATAACCATTCGGTCCATCTCCCGTTGGAAGACCGTACCCCATTAGTGACGCCGAATGGAACCCGAAGGAAGTGATAGAGGCGGCCATCTGCTTCGAACGCAGTGTATTGGCGGTCCTGCGGGCGGATGGGGAGCTGGTGGTAGGCAGACTTTAGGATCACTGTGGAGAAGACCCGGTACTTTGCAATCTGATTGACCATATCAGATATGTGTGGGAGGGGGTACGCGTCGAGCTGCGTGTACCGGTTGATTGTCTGACTGTAGTCAATGACCATCCTGTGCTTCTCCCCAGTCTTTACAACTACCACTTAGGCTCTCCAGGGGCTGTTGCTAGCCTTGATGATGCCTTCCTTCAGCAGCTGTTGGACTTCCAACCTAATGAAGGTCCTGTTCTGGATACTGTACCGTTTGCTCCTGGTAGCGACAGGTTTGCAATCCGGGGTGAGGTTCCCAAACAGTGAAGGCAGGTCGACCTTAAGGGTCGTGAGGCCGCAGACGGTGAAGGGGATATGGGTCTGCCGAATTTCAAAGTCAGGCTCTGGAGGTGGCACTGGAAGTCCAGGCCCAGGAGTGCGGCAGCGCAGAGGTGGGGGAGGACGTAGATCCGGAAGTTGTTAAACTCTACGCCCTGGATAGTGAGGTTCACAATGCAGTACCCCCGGATTTCCACAGAATGGGATCCGGAGGCCAGGGAGACTTTCTGCTTAACGGGGTGTACCATGAGGGAATGGCGCCTTACCGTGGTGGGGTGAACAAGGCTCTCCGTGCTCCCGGAGTCGAAAAGGCAGGACGTCTCATGCCCGTTGAGTTCCACCATCGTCGCTGCGGTCGTGAGGTTCCGTGGCCGGGACTGGTCCAGAGTAACGGAGGCGAGATGCAGCAAATGCTGGGAGGCCCTGGGTTGAACAGCGGTGAAGGAGGTCGCAGCAGGCGATATACGGCCAGTCAGGTCGGGGTCCTGCGGCGCTGTCCAAGGTGGCCGCCCCCATGGGTCGCACATGGCAGTCGGTGAACAAGATGGCGGTGCCGATGGGCCGCACGCGGCCTGCGGAATCCAAAATGGCAGCACCCGCAGGTCGCATATGGCTTGCGAGGAGGAGAATGGCGGCGGGACCGGGCTGCCCGCGGGGTGTGCGGAGATGGCAGCGGCCGACCGGGCCTGGCATACCGCCACAAAGTGCCCCTTCTTACCGCATCCTTAGCATGTCGCTAATCGGGCTGGGCAACGTTGCCGGGAGTGTTTGGTCTGCAGACAAAAGTAGCATCTGGACCCCCCTGGGTTGACCGGCTGCCGCGCTGTGCAGGCTTGCGGTGAATTGGAGGACGAGGTTGGGACGGAAGCAGGTGGGGTCCATGCTATCCATGGGGGTGCCGCGCTGCCGGGGGCATGCACCTGAGCGTTATGGGTGGCCAACTCTAAAGAGTTTGCAAGTCTCCTAGCCTCCCTAAGATGTAGTGTATCTCCTTCTAACAGCCGCTGGCGGATCTGTGTGGACAGCATGCCTGTGACAGAGGCGTCCCGAATTAAGAGTTCAGTGTGTTCGGTATCCAAAACTTGCCGACAGTCGCAGTTCCTACCGAAGGCTAGCAGGGCGCAGTAGAAGTCGTCCAGGGATTCCCCCGGGATTTGGTGTCTGGTGGCCAGAAGATGCCTAGCATATACTTGGTTCACCGGGCGAATATAATGCCATTTCAACAGTGCCATAGCTTCAGCATAGTTAGGCGCGTCCCTGATGAGTGGAAACATTTCGGGACTCACCCTCGAGTGGAGGATCTGTAACTTTTGGTCCTCCGTGGGTGGGTCTGTGGATGTCCTGATGTAGCTCGGGAAGCAAGCCAGCCAGTGATCAAAGGTGGCCGAAGCGTTTGCCGCATGGGAGCTCAGTTGCAGGCGGTCCGGCTTGATGCAGAGCTCCATCTTTCAATATCTTGTCGAATAAATTGATGCACGATCAGTTATTGCGAAAGCGAGATTCCAGAATAATCAAAGGCTTTATTAGACAAGGTGTGTTCCCCATCAGCTCGTAACAGAAAATGGCTGAAGCCAGGGATGAACACATCTTTATACCATCCACTGGGCGGAGCCAACAGACAGGGATTTACCCACGTATCTCTAATACAGTAGTACCTCCAACACAGGTACCGTAATACATGTAATACGGTCTACCACACCTATTCCATCACCTCCACCTACTGCTGTTACTTTCTGAGCTGTTTTGCATTGTAGGCTTCTCAGATTTACTTTGTTATCAGATGGGGATATCTCTTTCTATTTCTTTTCTGTTCCTGGGCTTTATCACAACTTCCACTTTCTATTGAAATGTGAGTCTGACCTGGGCCATCTTAATTCAAGCACTTGGTCTGCTTTTGCTCACTCAGTCTTTCACTGCTGTGCTAGAAATTATTTCCACTTATGAGCTTGCTCTGATCTGTTGTGTTGTGTCCTGTGTTATGGCCGTGGTACTGGTGTACACAGAACAGCTCGTTCTTTAACTAGTAAGATGATTTATTAACAAACAAGTGGAAAGATAACTAACAAATTATAATACAAATGGTAACTAGTAAATGAATTCCATGAATTCTCCTAGAGCTATTTCTAGTGCGACCAATCTCTAGTACAACCTACTACCAACTGCTGAATCTCTCCAGTCACATGGTGGCTCTCTATCACCACCTGCAGGGTGGAGGTCGTAGCGATAACTATATACATCGATGGATAACTATATACATTGATGTGTACACGCATATCACCACAGGTTGATGTTGATTTCCATCCTGCTCTGGCTTCTTCTCTCTTGTTACTGAATAACCTCTGCTTTGCTACTTTCTGTTTGTTCTGCATGGACGCTAACTCCACCCACCCTTTGCTGAACTGGATTGCACCAACCCCTCAAACTCCAACTGATTGTCCGAAGCCTGTCAAATCCTTACCCGTCCACAGCTGCCTTTTGAACCATTTCCTTTATCTGCATTGATTTATCTTTCACTCCCCATTTATTTCCCTGGGTTTCACTGCTCTGGGTCCTTGGGCTTCATTTTTGATTTTCTGCTTGTATATCAGACCCACTGGGGTTCACTGTTGACACCAGAAACCACTCTTCACCTCTGCTGGCAGAATTAACATCTGGTAGAGGTACGATGTAATGAGCCATACTTCAGAAAGGACAGTCGGCATCTCTCTTCATTAGCGAGACACTTACAATTAGCATATAGCATGAGGGGCAGCACTCCGTATCAAACATGGGGCAAGGAAAGGAGGCACCACAGCCAGTACATGGATTGAATCTGTGCTTTCCTCTCACTCCAGCCACCTACCACAATAAACCATCTAGTCAACCTCCATCCTGCCATAATAAACCATCTAGTCAACCTCCATCCTGCCACAATAAACTATCTAGTCAACCTCCATCCTGCCATAATAAACCATCTAGTCAACCTCCATCCTGCCATAATAAACCATCTAGTCAACCTCCATCCTGCCACAATAAACTATCTAGTCAACCTCCATCCTGCCACAATAAACCATCTAGTCAACCTCCATCCTGCCACAATTAACCATCTAGTCAACCTCCATCCTACCACAATAAACCATCTAGTCAACCTCCATCCTGCCACAATAAACCATCTAGTCAACCTCCATCCTACCACAATAAACCATCTAGTCAACCTCCATCCTGCCACAATAAACCATCTAGTCAACCTCCATCCTACCACAATAAACCATCTAGTCAACCTCCATCCTGCCATAATAAACCATCTAGTCAACCTCCATCCTGCCACAATAAACCATCTAGTCAACCTCCATCCTGCCACAATAAACCATCTAGTCAACCTCCATCCTGCCACAATAAACCATCTAGTCAACCCCCATCCTGCCATAATAAACCATCTAGTCAACCTCCATCCTGCCACATATAAACCATCTAGTCAACCTCCATCCTGCCACAATAAACCATCTAGTCAACCTCCATCCTGCCACAATAAACCATCTAGTCAACCTCCATCCTGCCATAATAAACCATCTAGTCAACCTCCATCCTGCCACAATAAACCATCTAGTCAACCTCCATCCTGCCACAATAAACCATCTAGTCAACCCCCATCCTGCCACAATAAACCATCTAGTCAACCCCCATCCTGCCACAATAAACCATCTAGTCAACCTCCATCCTGCCACAATAAACCATCTAGTCAACCTCCATCCTGCCATAATAAAAACAGAAGATGTTGGAAATACTCAGCAGCTTGATCACCTTCATTGGAGAATGTGCGATTCAGAGGCCCGTTGTGCCCGGCGCAGATCCGGGCGCGATGGGTGAATCACGCGCAAGCTCCAAGTCGGGCTCCACGCTGGGCGCATAACCTTGCGCGAGTCACCCAACTTGCTCCACCCGGCACAATCTGGATCTCACCACCTTGCAGCTCATTTAAATACCCAGATGTTGGATTCACCCGGCGCCCGGGACTCACCAGCCGCACATGCGAGACATCACCAGGGCGCCATTTAATATTGATCTACACAAACATGAACCAGTTAGAATGGCACCTGGTGGGTCTCCCGGGCCATTGGAGACACCCAGGTGGTCGGGACAGGGTATGGTGGCATCCTGGCACTCCCCTGGCACCTGGGCACCTTGGCACTGCCAGCCTGGCACCCTGTCAGCGCCATATGGGGTCACTGGTGGTGCCAATAGCCATGCCAGGGTGCCCAGGTGGCATTGTCAGGGTACCAGGGTGGCAGTGCTCGAGTGCCCAGGTGCCAGGTTGGCTCTGCCAGTGTTAAGGCCTGGGGGGGGGGGCCTTGTCAGGTAGAGGGGAGTGAAGGCTGTGTTCCTGAGTCCCTCCCCAAGGTTGGGGGGTGAGACGGATTCAAAAGAGCATGGGGGACCTGAAAGGTGGGGTGGAAAAAAGATCAAGGCAGCCTTTCAAAATGGTGCCCCAATCTCTCGGCGGAGAGAATCTCCCCATGGCCAATAAAAGAGGCAAAGTGCCAATGGATAGCTGGGTGTTTCTCGGTGCTGCAGCCAGCGAGAATCATCCCGCTAAACGCACCATTCGCCTTGAGGCCCTGAGTCACGTCCATTCACTCTGAATGGGACTTTCTGGCCATTCACACTGGCGGGATCTTAAGGTCCCACCAATGGGGCATTCCTGCCTCGCGTATCGTGGCGGTGAGAAATGCGTTTGACGGGAATCTCCGTTGACGACCGAGGGACCAGAAGATCCATCACTACTGGCAAGCCGCCATCCGCCGCTGCAGAACACGCCATGGAGGGGGTGGAAAATCCTGCCCTCTGTTTCTCTCTCTACAGATGCTGCCTGACCTGACCTTCTGTTTTCACTTCAGATTTCCAACATCTGCAGTTTCTTGGCTTTTTTATCTTGGTGCCCGTTGGATGAATCATTACTTTTTTCTCAGCCCGCTGTTTCCAAGAGACAATACCCCAGAATGCACTAGTTGGCACTTTGCCCCTGTCTCGCTCAATCCTGAATATTGTTTTGATAACCCTCCGAGCTGGCAGGGCCTTGCCCAGCACTCAACTCCACCCCAAACGAGGATCTCAGGTTTTGTCTTTAACACTTCCTCATATCGTCTCCTCCTTGTCGCCAACACAATTCCCAGGACACTCTCATCCTAATCTCTGCCGTGCCTGACTTCCACTCACATGCCCACTTTCAAACCGATTCCTCACACAACCCTTCTTTTCTCTTGACTCCTCCTGGGCCCTTCTTTCCTTTCACTTCAATCTGACTGTCACCCAGTCACACCACGTCTCATTGCCCCCCATTTTGGGTACAGATATGTTCCTGTGAATATTGCCCATTTAGAGTGCTGCATGATAGAATTATATCACATATTTATCCTTCTCAACTGCTCAGTAAATTTTGTAATCCACAGTTCTCCTGTGAGCATTTTCTATTCAAACCACAAGTTGACCTAAATATGATTAATCAAAAAGAATTTTCACTGAATATTTTGAATGCTTTATTATTTGAAAAAGGAACATTGGTTTTCTTTTCATCCAATAGCGAATATAATCATGCACTAACCCACAACCGTTCGCTTAGCAACTGGACTGTTACCAACGAGACCCACACTAACCAATTAAACCATTCTCTGCAATCACAGCCATGACAACGATGAGAGTTAATTAACACAATACAAATTCTCAGCAACCTATTTAAGGAGACAGCAGCACATTATAGAAGTGTCTTTATTATAATATTTCTTTTGTTTGTCAAGTACGTTGAGAGAAACATTCACATCATTACCACTGAGCTATTGAGACTATAATTTACAATATTATTATCAAGCCATCTTCTATACTCAAATTGTGACGTTATTGAAGTATTTTGTTCAAAAAAAATGAACGGAATTTATTATGTGAAAGAAGCAGAGCTGCATCAGACAGCATTTATTACAGAGGCATACTGAATTAAACAATTGTCGATATTTGGGTAGAAATAGAGGGTGTGATTTAACTGGAATGAAACAGAGTCCCATATCAGGCAAGCCAAGTGTTTCCTGGCACTTACAGCACTGAGAACGACCTCGCTATTAAATGGTACTCTTTCATTACGGGCCTCGGCGTGAAACGCCCCACCAAAGCCACACTCAGCCCCGTTTCAGCAGAGCTAGTTAATGGAGGAACGGTGCCCCAATCTATGAGCCTCCCGCCTTGGCCTCCGGATCCCCCAACACCTCAATTTACCAATGATGGGGGTCCTTGAACCCCCGCACCCCACCAGATAAGGGCAGGGCATTCCTGGGGCCCAACTCTGGCATGCACAAGATGCCACCTGGGCACCTTGGTGTTGCCAGCCTGGAACACTGGCAGTGCCTCTGGCAGCCTGGGAGTGCTAGGGTAGCACCCATGTGGCACTGTCATGGTGCCTGGGTGGCACTGTCAGGGTGCCAGACTGACAGGGCCACAGTACTCAGGTGGTATCAGGGTGCCAGATACCATCCTGCCCAGAGCCCGACCATCCAGTGGCCTCCGATTGCCTGGGAGACCCCAGGCAAGTGCTGGTACGCCTGACCCACATTGGAGACCAGTGCTAAACGGCACACGCTCAGGTTCGCCAAGGCATGGTGTTAGATCCCGCGCCATGGATAACTCCGGCATGAGCATATTCAAATGAGCCTGACTACATCCTAAATGTGCAAATCAGGGAGTAATCTCACAAGATTTAACGGCCTTGTCATGTCCTGAGGCTAGTCACCATGGGGCTGGTGGATCACGGCCAGAATATTGCATATTTGATTTAGGACTAATTTTCGGTCGCAACATCCAGTAACTGATCCCCCAGTGGCTTCTGAGTATCAGTGTTACGGGTTGAAAGCAGGCATTGAACTCTTTGAATATGTTAAATCATGCGCTTGGTACCCACTGGGATCCTTCACATCCTAGGGACTGGACATGGGCATTCAAACTCTGGGATTGGACATGGGCAGTCTAGCCCTGGGACTGGATATGGGCAGTCTAACCCTGGGACTGGACATGGGCAGTCTAATCCTGGGACTGGACATGGGCAGTCTAACCCTGGGACTGGACATGGGCAGTCTAACCCTGGGACTGGACATGGGCAGTCTAATCCTGGGACTGGACATGGGCAGTCTAACCCTGGGACTGGACATGGGCAGTCTAACCCTGGGACTGGACATGGGCAGTCTAACCCTGCGACTAGACATGGGCAGTCTAACCCTGGGACTGGACATGGGCAGTCTAGCCCTGGGACTGGACATGGGCAGTCTAGCCCTGGGACTGGACATGGGCAGTCTAACCCTGGGACTGGACATGGGCATTCAAACTCTGGGACTGGACATGGGCAGTCTAACCCTGGGACTGGACATGGGCATTCAAACTCTGGGATTGGACATGGGCAGTCTAATCCTGGGACTGGACATGGGTTGTCTAACCCTGGGATGGGACATTGGCAGTCTAACCCTGGGATTGGACATTGGCAGCCTAACCCTGGGACTGGACATGGGCAGTCTAACCCTGGGACTGGACATGGGCATTCAAACTCTGGGATTGGACATTGGCTGTCTAACCCTGGGCCTGGATATTGGCAGTCTAACCCTGGGACTGGACATGGGCAGTCTAACCCTGGGACTGGACATGGGCAGTCTAACCCTGGGACTGAACATGGGCAGTCTAACCCTGGGACTGGACATGGGCAGTCTAACCCTGGGACTGAACATGGGCAGTCTAACCCTGGGACTGGACATTGGCATTTGAACCCTGGGACGGGACATTGGCAGTCCAATCCTGGGACTGGACATGGGCAGTCTAAACCTGGGTCTGGATATGGGCAGTCTAACCCTGGGATTGGACATTGGTAGTCTAACCCTGGGACTGGACATGGGCAGTCTAACCCTGGGACTGGACATGGGCATTCAAACTCTGGGATTGGACATTGGCAGTCTAACCCAGGGACTGGACATGGGCAGTCTAACCCTGGGACTGGATATGGGCAGTCTAACCCTGGGATTGGACATTGGCAGTCTAACCCTGGGACTGGACACGGGCAGTCTAACCCTGGGACTGGACATGGGCATTCAAACTCTGGGATTGGACATTGGCAGTCTAATCCTGGGACTGGAGATGGGCATTCAAACTCTGGGATTGGACATGGGCAGTCTAATACTGGGATTGGACACGAGCAGTCTAACCCAGGGACTGGACATGGGCAGTCTAACACTGGGACTGGACATGGGAAGCCTAACCCTGGAACTGGACATGGGCAGTCTAACCCTGGGACTGGACATGGGCAGTCTAACCCTGGGACTGGACATTGGCAGTCTAACCCTGGAACTGGACATGGGCAGTCTAACCCTGGGACTGGACATGGGCAGTCTAACCCTGGGACTGGACATGGGCAGTCTAACCCTGGGACTGGACATGGGCAGTCTAACCCTGGGACTAGATATGGGCATTCAAACCCTGGGCCTGGATATTGGCAGTCTAACCCTGGGACTGGACATGGGCAGTCTAACCCTGGGACTGGACATGGGCAGTCTAACCCTGGGACTGGACATTGGCAGTCTAACCCGGGGACTGGACATGGGCAATCTAACCCTGGGATTGGACATTGGCAGTCAAACTCTGGGATTGGACATTGGCATTCAAACTCTGGGATTGGACATGGGCAGTCAAACCCTGGGACTGGACATGGGCAGTCTAACCCTGGGACTAGACATGGGCAGTCTAACCCTGGGACTGGACATGGGCAGTCTAATCCTGGGACTGGACATGGGTTGTCTAACCCTGGGACGGGACATTGGCAGTCTAACCCTGGGATTGGACATTGGCAGTCTAACCCTGGGACTGGACATGGGCAGTCTAACCCTGGGACTGGACATGGGCATTCAAACTCTGGGATTGGACATTGGCTGTCTAACCCTGGGCCTGGATATTGGCAGTCTAACCCTGGGACTGGACATGGGCAGTCTAACCCTGGGACTGGACATGGGCAGTCTAACCCTGGGACTGGACATCGGCAGTCTAACCCTGGGACTGAACATGGGCAGTCTAACCCTGGGACTGGACATTGGCATTTGAACCCTGGGACGGGACATTGGCAGTCCAATCCTGGGACTGGACATGGGCAGTCTAAACCTGGGTCTGGATATGGGCAGTCTAACCCTGGGATTGGACATTGGGAGTCTAACCCTGGGACTGGACACGGGCAGTCTAACCCTGGGACTGGACATGGGGATTCAAACTCTGGGATTGGACATTGGCAGTCTAACCCTGGGACTGGACATGGGCAGTCTAATACTGGGATTGGACATGAGCAGTCTAACCCAGGGACTAGACATGGGCAGTCTCACCCTGGGACTGGATATGGGCAGTCTAACCCTGGGATTGGACATTGGCAGTCTAAACCTGGGACTGGACACGGGCAGTCTAACCCTGGGACTGGACATGGGCATTCAAACTCTGGGATTGGACATTGGCAGTCTAATCCTGGGACTGGACATGGGCATTCAAACTCTGGGATTGGACATGGGCAGTCTAATACTGGGATTGGACACGAGCAGTCTAACCCAGGGACTGGACATGGGCAGTCTAACACTGGGACTGGACATGGGAAGTCTAACCCTGGAACTGGACATGGGCAGTCTAACCCTGGAACTGGACATGGGCAGTCTAACCCTGGGACTGGACATGGGCAGTCTAACCCTGGGATTGGACATTGGCAGTCTAACCCTGGAACTGGACATGGGCAGTCTAACCCTGGGACTGGACATGGGCAGTCTAACCCTGGGACTGGACATGGGCAGTCTAACCCTGGGACTGGACATGGGCAGTCTAACCCTGGGACTAGATATGGGCATTCAAACCCTGGGCCTGGATATTGGCAGTCTGACCCTGGGACTGGACATGGGCAGTCTAACCCTGGGACTGGACATGGGCAGTCTAACCCTGGGACTGGACATTGGCAGTCTAACCCGGGGACTGGACATGGGCAATCTAACCCTGGGATTGGACATTGGCAGTCAAACTCTGGGATTGGACATTGGCAGTCTAACCCTGGGACTAGACATGGGCAGTCTAACCCTGGGACTGGACATGGGCAGTCTAATCCTGGGACTGGACATGGGTTGTCTAACCCTGGGACGGGACATTGGCAGTCTAACCCTGGGATTGGACATTGGCAGTCTAACCCTGGGACTGGACATGGGCAGTCTAACCCTGGGACTGGACATGGGCATTCAAACTCTGGGATTGGACATTGGCTGTCTAACCCTGGGACTGGACATTGGCAGTCTAATCCTGGGACTGGAGATGGGCAGTATAACCCTAGGACTAGACATGGGCAGTCTAACCCTGGGACTGGACATGGGCAGTCTAACCCTGGGACTGGACATTGGCATTTGAACCCTGGGACGGGACATTGGCAGTCCAATCCTGGGACTGGACATGGGCAGTCTAACCCTGGGACTGGATATGGGCAGTCTAACCCTGGGATTGGACATTGGCAGTCTAACCCTGGGACTGGACATGGGCATTCAAACTCTGGGATTGGACATGGGCATTCAAACTCTGGGATTGGACATTGGCAGTCTAACCCTGGGACTGGACATGGGCATTCAAACTCTGGGATTGGACATGGGCAGTCTAATACTGGGACTGGACATGGGAAGTCTAACCCTGGAACTGGACATGGGCAGTCTAACCCTGGGACTGGACATGGGCAATCAAACCCTGGGACTGGACATGGGCAGTCTAAACCTGGCATTGGACATTGGCAGTCTAACCCTGGAACTGGACATGGGCAGTCTAACCCTGGGACTGGACATGGGCAGTCTAACCCTGGGACTGGACATGGGCAGTCTAACCCTGGGACTGGACATGGGCAGTCTAACCCTGGGACTAGATATGGGCATTCAAACCCTGGGCCTGGATATTGGCAGTCTGACCCTGGGACTGGACATGGGCAGTCTAACCCTGGGACTGGACATGGGCAGTCTAACCCTGGGACTGGACATTGGCAGTCTAACCCGGGGACTGGACATGGGCAATCTAACCCTGGGATTGGACATTGGCAGTCAAACTCTGGGATTGGACATTGGCAGTCTAACCCTGGGACTAGACATGGGCAGTCTAACCCTGGGACTGGACATGGGCAGTCTAATCCTGGGACTGGACATGGGTTGTCTAACCCTGGGACGGGACATTGGCAGTCTAACCCTGGGATTGGACATTGGCAGTCTAACCCTGGGACTGGACATGGGCAGTCTAACCCTGGGACTGGACATGGGCATTCAAACTCTGGGATTGGACATTGGCTGTCTAACCCTGGGACTGGACATTGGCAGTCTAATCCTGGGACTGGAGATGGGCAGTATAACCCTGGGACTAGACATGGGCAGTCTAACCCTGGGACTGGACATGGGCAGTCTAACCCTGGGACTGGACATTGGCATTTGAACCCTGGGACGGGACATTGGCAGTCCAATCCTGGGACTGGACATGGGCAGTCTAACCCTGGGACTGGATATGGGCAGTCTAACCCTGGGATTGGACATTGGCAGTCTAACCCTGGGACTGGACATGGGCATTCAAACTCTGGGATTGGACATGGGCATTCAAACTCTGGGATTGGACATTGGCAGTCTAACCCTGGGACTGGACATGGGCATTCAAACTCTGGGATTGGACATGGGCAGTCTAATACTGGGACTGGACATGGGAAGTCTAACCCTGGAACTGGACATGGGCAGTCTAACCCTGGGACTGGACATGGGCAATCAAACCCTGGGACTGGACATGGGCAGTCTAACCCTGGGACTGGACATTGGCAGTCTAACCCTGGAACTGGACATGGGCAGTCTAACCCTGGGACTGGACATGGGCAGTCTAAACCTGGCATTGGACATTGGCAGTCTAACTCTGGGACAGGACATGGGAAGTCTAACCCTGGTACTGGACATGGGCAGTCTAACCCTGGCACTGGACATGGGCAGTCTAACCCTGGGACTGGACATGGGCAGTCTAACCCTGGGATTGGAGATTGGCAGTCTAACCCTGGGACTGGACATGGGCAGTCTAACACTGGGAGTGGACATGGGCATTCAAACTCTGGGATTGGACATTGGCAGTCTAACCCTGGGACTGGACATGGGCATTCAAACTCTGAGATTGGACATGGGCAGTTTAACCCTGGTATTGGACATGGGCAGTCTAACCCAGGGACTGGACATGGGCAGTCTAACCCTGGGACTGGACATGGGAAGTCTAACCCTGGAACTGGACATGGGCAGTCTAACCCTGGGACTGGACATGGGCAATCAAACCCTGGGACTGGACCTGGGCAGTCTAACCCTGGGACTGGACATTGGCAGTCTAACCCTGGAACTGGACATGGGCAGTCTAACCCTGGGACTGGACATGGGCAGTCTAACCCTACGACTGGACATGGGCAGTCTAACCCTGGGACTGGACATGGGCAGTCTAACCCTGGGACTGGACATGGGCAGTCTAACCCTGGGACTGGACATTGGCAGTCTAGCCCGGGGACTGGACATGGGCAGTCTAACCCTGGGACTGGACATGGGCAATCTAACCCTGGGATTGGACATTGGCAGTCAAACTCTGGGATTGGACATTGGCATTTGAACCCTGGGACTGGTCATGGGCAATCTAACCCTGGGACTGGACATGGGCAGTCTAACCCTGGGACTGGACATGGGCAGTATAACCCTGGGACTGGCCATTGGCAGTCTAACCCTGGGACTGGAAATGGGCAATCTAACCTTGGGACTGGACATGGGCAGTCTAACCCTGGGATTGGACATGAGCAGTCTAACCCTGGAACTGGACATGGGCAGTCTAACCCTGGGAGTGGACATTGGCAGTTGATCCCTGTGAGTGGACATTGGCATTTGAACCCTGGGAGTGGACATTGGCAATCTAGCCCTGGGACTGGACATTGGCAGTCTAACCCTGGGACTGGACATTGGCATTTTGACCCTGGACCTGGACATTGGCAGTCTAACCCTGGGAGTGGACATTGGCATTCAAACTCTGGGATTGGACATGGGCAGCCTAACCCTGAGTTTGGACATGAGCAGTCTAACCCAGGGACTGGACATGGGCAGTCTAACCCTGGGACTGGACATGGGCAGTCTAACCCTGGGACTGGACATGGGCAGTCTAACCCTGGGACTGGACATGGGCAGTCTAACCATGGGACTGGACATGGGCAGTTTAACCCTGCGACTGGACATGGGCAGTCTAACCCTGGGATTGGACATGGGCAGTTGAACCCTGTGAGTGGACATTGGCATTTGAACCCTGGGACTGGACATTGGCAATCTAGCCCTGGGACTGGACATTGGCAGTCTAACCCTGGGACTGGACATGGGCAGTCTAACCCTGGAACTGGTCATGGGCAGTCTAACCCTGGGACCGGACATTGGCATTTTAACCCTGGACCTGGACATTGGCAGTCTAACCCTGGGAGTGGACATTGGCAGTTGAACCCTGTGAGTGGACATTGGCATTTGAACCCTGGGACCGGACATTGGCAATCTAGCCCTGGGACTGGACATTGGTATTCGAACCCTGGGACTGGACATGGGAATTTGAACCCTTGGATTGGACATGGGGTTTTGAGCCCTATGTTACACATGGGGTTTTGAACCCTGGGTTATACAGGGGTATTCCAAGCCTGGGATTGGGTTTAAGGGATTGAACCCTGGGACTGGACTTGGGGATTTAAATCTGGGTTAACATGTCGATTCAATGGCCCACTCAATTGTTCTGATTTGACAGTGGCCTTATCAGTGGTCCTTACAGGGACCCTTCTGTAGAAAAGGAAAGCTTTTTTTCAAATGTACATATATCTGAATTATGAGCCAGGAGGAGCAAGAACGTTCCACTGCCATCCACCTCTTTATCCTCCCCTTCCATTTGCTCTTCTTTCCTACACCTCCTGAAAATAGCCTCCAGTGTCACATCAGCAAACCGGCGAGCTGCGTTAGGTTACCAGATCAGTGCCTACAGTTTGCTGGCTAAATGTGTTTTAGGCCTCATGCTGAATTTGACACAGGCATATGTCGGCAGGGTGAAGCTTATGGAGCAATTGCACCACTGGCCAACCCCCATTTCACATGCTAATCCAATTTCTAGAATCTCCTTTCAGGTGGTTATGGGACTATCTGCAGCTAATTTTCCTCTTGCCATCCAAAAATGTTCACATCCTAAGGTGGGATAAGTTAAGCAGAAGTCGGTTTTCCTTATTTCTGCTTACTATTAGCCCTATCGCAGGATTCAAGAATGCAACTTGCCAACAGCTTTTCAAGGGCAATCTGGGGTGGAGAATAAATACTGGCCTGACCTGAAAAGCCCGCATCCCTTGCATGAATGAAAAAATAATGTTCAGATTTTGGTGGATAATAGAAGTTTTCATATGAAGGAAGTATGGGCTTCATTAAATTATATGAAAGGTGGATGACATTGATGTGGATGTGCCAGAAACAAACTCCAATGCATATCCAGGAAAAATATTGTTTCGGCTTGCCGGAAGATAATCTTTCAGGCTGGAGTCACTTTAATGGCTAATGGATGTCAAAGAAAAACATCTCCATGATATTTTGGAGCTAATTTTGAAAAGTGGTTTTCTTTTCTTGCCCGCACTTAGGATTTCATGGGCCTTTGTGTTCATTGTTCATAATTGTGTTACCGTTACAATTACCCCTCTTTTCTCAATCCGTTTTGGTCGCAATAGTTTTTTGTTTAAATGGATAGGTTTGCTAATTCAGTACGGGTTGAAGTGCTTGATGTGCTGTGACTTTAAAATACACACACAATCATGTTTCCTTGAGTTTTTAGTAAAATAAGGAACATATTAGTTGTACTTACCCCATTGTAATAAAAAAATCATAAAAATGCTCCAGCTTGCACACACACAGTTCACAAGCTCACACAAGTGAGTTACAAAGTAGGAGGATAGATTAAGGGGTCATTTCAAAGTGGTATAGAATCTCATGGTACACAGATCTTGTTGGTTGATGGACTTGGGTGGGTTTGGGCTGGACTCAGTGGTCACTCATGGTGCAGCATCAATGGCAATTTAAAGATATTGGAGATCAATTTTTCTTTTCCCCCAGAGCCAACAGCAGCTGCAAAGATCTTTAAAAACTCTTGTTTGTGGTGCATGGATAGTCAAACGGCAGAGAGGGCTCGAGCTTGCAAAATGGGTAGAGTGAGATAGGGGGAATGTGCGTCTACTTGGGGACCTTTCATTCTCTGGTTCCTCTGTTCTGATCTGTGGCCTGGAGATAAACAGCTTCTTAAACACAAAAAAGGATTAATTGGCTCATTGCGTGACCCCCCTATCATTGACTGTCCAGTTACCCAAATATGATTGTGGCTATTGGATTCTAGGTGCAAAGTTTTGACTTGATTAGATCATGGCTGGAAGGATTCCTCTTTCAGCCAGAGTCAACTATCTGAGGTGATTATATTGAATGCTCATTCCCCACATAGGTGGTGTCTGGATGTGCCTTCATGCCCGTTTCAACACGGCAGCAAACACACCTACTCGCTGCCGTCGTGAAACGGCAATATCATGGAACAGATCAAAAATTGAGGGAAAACTCACAACTTGGAAGCCCATGATTACTTTCAAAGGTCCCACCCTGAATGTCCTTGGACATAAGAATAATGAGGCAGTAAACGGAAATGAATTCACAGCACTTCCCAAGCTCAGAACTAGAAATGTCCTCTTATGTTTTATCCCCCTTCTCAGGAACTGCCTCACAGGTGAACATGCAGTCATTCAAACAGCAAGTTATTGCAAGCTCAGCTCTTTGTAGATGTATCTCTTGTAGCCAGCATTTGAACATTTGTTCTTTTTCTGCCATTGTCGGCCTGTATAAGCAGTTTGCTGGCATTGACAAAACAACAATGCAAAGCACCTTCCTTCTCTCGCATCAAAGTTTGCAAGCCTTGCTGCATATTCCGAGGGTCAATGTGCATGAGGAAGGGACACTAGGTGAGCCACAGGTCACAGGTGCATATGGTGATGAAGGAGGAAGAACCCGCTGATCTGACAAATTAAGCTGGCCTTGGTGGCTGATGACATCAATCGCCACTTTGATACAACGTTGCCCAGCACATTGGCTGATATAGAATGTTGGTTTGACTTGTGATGGATAACAGTCAGATGGAGAGTGGCAGTCACACTGGCAGATCCATGTTGAGGTGCAGGTTGGTTGTAGGTATCCTCACTGCAGACAGCAAAAATGTTCAACTGGTTCACTGTTAACCTACAAATGTATTTGGTCAGCTGCACATGTACCATAATGGTGCAGCCAGATTGGATCAGGTAGACATAGACGGGATGGTCAAATGGGCTGAATAGTCGCAGATGGGATTTAACCCTGAAAAGTGTGGGTTGATACTTTGGAAGGAGTAATGTGACAAGAAAGTATTCAATGAACGGCATGACACTGGGAAGTTCCAAGGAACAAAGGGACCTTGGAATGTTTGTCCAGAGATCTCTGAAGGCAGAAGGACAGGTCAAGACGGTGGTGAAAAAGGCATATGGGACACTTGCCTTCTCAATCGAGGCATAGATTAAAAAAACAGGGAGTCAAGTTGGAGTTGTACAGAACTTTGGTAAGGCCACAGACGGGCCACTGTGAAATTCTGGTTGCCACATTATAAGAAGGATGAGATTGCACTGGAGGGGGTGCAGAGGTGATTCATCAGGATGTTGCCTGGGATGGAACATTTAATTTACGAAGAGAGCATGGATAGGCTGTTTTCACTGGAACAGAGAAGACTGAGGGGTGCCCTGATCGAGGTGTGCAAGATTATGAGGGGCATGGACAGGATGGACGGAGAACAGCTGTTCCCCTTATTTGAAGGGTCAGTTACGAGGGGACACAAGAACAAGGCGAGGGGCAGGAGGTTGAGGGGGGGGGATTTGAGAAAAAACCTTTTTGCCCAGAGAGCGTTGACAGTCTTGAATGCACTGCCTGAGGGGGTGGTAGAGAAGGTTTGCCTCACATTCTTTAAAAGTACCTGGATGAGTACTTGGTACGTCTTAACATTCAAGGCTATGGGCCAAATGCTGGCAAATGGGAGTAGGTAAGAAGGACAGGTACTTTTCATGCGTCAGTGCAGACTCGATGGGCTGAAGGGTCTCTTCTGTTCTGTGTTATTCTGTGATTCTGATCAGCTGATTCCCCTGAAATGCCAACTTTTATCTTGATTCTTTGAAATCATGAAATACAATTTTTGGGTTACATGCGTATCAACTTAGTCTTCACTTGCTATGCACCGTGGGACTCTACACCAAACACCTCAAGTCCAGTGGCTCACGGAGGACTAGGCAAATGTGTACTGGAGGAAATTTCTTTATGTGCCTCAACTTTCTTTGCTCTTGCTCGGCTGAAATGCTGTTTTATCTTGTTTTCAGGCAAAAAGTGGCTCTTGGCATGATCTGAAGGAGGTTCTTAAAGGAGGAGATGGAGCTTGGGGGGGGGGAAGTAAAATCTAGGCAATGAAAGGGATGGTTCCGAGTGGTGGGGAAAAGGGAAAGGAGGTACACAAGAGGCCAAAATCAAAACATTGAGTTTTTGGGGAGAAGGAGTTGCAAAGCTGAAGATGGTAACAGGTATAAGGATAAGCAAGACCATGAAGGGATTAAAATACCAGGATGATAATTATACATTTTCAGTACCAGCGAGGGCAGAGATGATGAATGAGTTGGACTTGGTGCTTGAGTAGGATAGAAGCGGCAGAACTTTGAATGAACTGAAGTTTATGGAGACTGGAAGATCTAGGCCAGCCAGCACATTTTTGGAATAGGTTTGTCTGGAGCAGACAGAGGCATGGACTTTCAGCAGCATGTGGGAACGAGTGTCTGAATGCAGCTCGGAAATGGAGAAATCATAGGGTGAGAATCTAGTTGGTGTCACGTATGGTACTGAGGCCGCAAACAATCTGGGTCAAGCAAAAACAGTGGCTGGGGAAAGGAATGGATGAGTTGGAAAAGGTACAGAGCTTGTTGTGGGGCCGAAGACAATGGTGCTGATCTTCCCAATACTTAACTAAATACTTAATTAGAGGATCGAGTACAAAGGGTACAAATTTAACCTAATTGGCAAAAAAAGGTAATGGAGACATGAGGAAACAAATGTCAATGCAGCAAGTTGTTGGGGTTTGGAGTGCACTGTCTGGATGTGGGTGAAGGCAGGCTCAATCAAGGCATTTAAAAGATTATTATCTGGAATGGATGAAAGCGCAGGGCTACGGTGAGAAGATTGGGGTGTGGTACTCGGCAAATTGCTCCTTCATACAGGCAATGTATATGCAACAAACCAATAGGCCTCCTTCTATGCTGTAACCATTCTGTGATTCTGCTTTCTCATCAAAGAATGGATGTTGAGTCAGCAGTCTAATGGCAAACAGTGGTGGAGGGATCAAGCGAGAGAGTGGAGAGGTACGGTTAGGTTTTGTTAGCAAATATATGGAAGCTATCCTCATGGCTGTTGATAATGTTACCAACAAGCAACTTTCAAATCCAGACAATGAGGGAACTCCAGGTATCTAGGGAGGGCAAACAGGCAGTAAGTGTTGGAACGTGTGTCATCAGCATGGCACCAGTGGAAGGGAAATGTGTTGTGCAATTCTGTCTTATTTTCACATTTTGCTTTTGAGCAGAGCACATAGACACATAGCTTTGCTGTTGATGCCTTCAAATTTTCTGTAAGAAGTCTTACAACACCAGGTTAAAGTCCAACAGGTTTGTTTCAAACACAAGCTTTCGGAGCACGGCTCCTTCTTCAGGTGAATGGAAAGGCTTGTTCCAGAAATGTTTATATAGACACAGTCAGAGATGCCCCGGAATGCGAGCACCTGCAGGCAATCAAATCATCAAAGATGCAGAGAGAGAGGTAACTCCAGGTTAAAGAGGTGTGAATTGTCCAGAGAGAGAGGTAACTCCAGGTTAAAGAGGTGTGAATTGTCCCAAGCCAGTTCAGTCGGTAGGCCTCTGCAAGTCCAGGCTTGTTGTACCCTTCGTCGTCCAGTACTTTCCTGGGGCGGAGAAACTACGACATCTTCTTCGCAGCCTCCAACACATCATCAGCGAGGATGGACATCTTGCCAAGGTCATCCCCACACCCCCACTACTGGCCTTCAAACAACCGCGCAACCTCAAACAAACCATTGTTTGCAGCAAATTACCCAGCCTTCAGAACAGCAACCACAACACCACAAAACCCTGCCAGGGTAATCTCTGCAAGACATGCCAGATCATCGACATGGACACCACCATTACACGTGGAAACACCACCCACCAGGTACGCGGCGCATACTCGTGCGACTCGACCAATGTAGTCTACCTCATACGCTGCAGGAAAGGATGTCCCGAAGCGTGGTACATTGGCGAGACCATGCAGACACTGCGACAACGAATAAACGGGCATCGTGCGACTATCAACAGGCAGGACTGTTCCCTTCCAGTTGGGGAACACTTCAGCAGTCAAGGACATTCAGCCTCTGATCTCCGGGTCAGCATTCTACAAGAAGGCCTTCAGGAGACGCGACAACGCAAAATTGCTGAGCAAAAACTTATAGCTAAGTTCCGCACGCATGAATGCGGACTCAACCGGGATCTGGGATTCATGTCGCATTACATTCGGCCCCCACCAACAAGCCTGGACTTGCAGAGGCCTACCGACTGAACTGGCTTGGGACAATTCACACCTCTTTAACCTGGAGTTACCTCTCTCTCTGCATCTTTGATGATTTGATTGCCTGCAGGTGCTCGCATTCCGGGGCATCTCTGACTGTGTCTATATAAACATTTCTGGAACAAGCCTTTCCATTCACCTGAAGAAGGAGCCGTGCTCCGAAAGCTCGTGTTTGAAACAAACCTGTTGGACTTTAACCTGGTGTTGTAAGACTTCTTACTGTGCTCACCCCAGTCCAACGCCGGCATCTCCACATCATGGCTTCAAATTTTCTATTCACGCTTCTCTGTTCTCATGAGCCTAGTCTGAATAAATAAACCCAAGTGTTAACCTGATCCCTTATGAGCGATCGGTGACTTTATATCATCGTAACAGCACAACAGCAATGGATAAAATATATTAGGAATATATAGATAGATAGGAAATTATTTTTTAAATAGTGCAAGACAGACGCAAGCATCCAACCAGTTTGCTTCTGTGGAAACAAGTATTAGGACCTGAATGAGCTGCACTGGCCATGTGATCTAATAATCTCACCACTCAAACAGTGAGTCATTTTTCAACTTTCTGCAAACATCGCTACATCCTTGCAGAAACGGTATTTTTTATTGGGAATATACAATTATGAATAATTCCTTAGCATGAGATGAACCTAAAGCAATTTTGCTAAAATTGTTCAATGCTGTGAAAGTTCAATTGGGGCAATATAAAAACAATATCGGAAATTGGCCAGATCCCAGTTTTATGTCAGCAGGTTTCTGCCGCTAGCTGGGCTGACTGCCAAGAATTTCAACAGTATTGTCAGAACAACAACAATTATGTTAAGAGATATTGTGATGCAAAATAAGAAGAAATTGCTATTCAGCAAACGACTCCACTTGCAATAGCAATATAGAGTGTGTCTGAACATTTACTTAGAGTGGCGCAATGACTGAGAAACAGTGCCCAAATGAGGCAGAATCACAAACCAGATTGTACCAAATATAGTTGAATTTGAAGAAATGTGGCATTTAAACAGTTCAGATGACAGAAAAACAATCAAGACATATTTTTGACAAGAAAAGGGAATAAAGTTTTGTTTTCACTTTACGCGCTATGCTTTGGTGGAGTGAATCATCCACCTCTTACTCAAAGGAGGCATTTTCCGACAAAATATCTGGCTCTGATTGTGAATCGGCGTGTTTATCTCCAGAAACGACGCCGTGTTTTCTGAGCAGACCTTCTGATACTTAGTCAGAAAAAAAAAATCGGGGGATGTGCTTTACGCCTCCATTCTGGCAGGGTGGGGCCTCATAGAGCTGGTAAACCCAGCTAGCTGCACAGAGATCAGGGCGCCATCTTTCAAGAGCACCCCGATCTGCGCTCAAAATATACTCCCCCCCACCCTCCCATGCCATGGAGCATCCACCCCAGTACAGGCGTATTGGGAGGAACTCTTTCCCCCCTCCCCCCCGTTGGCATGGGAATATCTAACATGTTCGGAAGCAACGACATTAAGCTGCCTAACGATATTGAAGTGCATTTAAATTCATGGAAATCAGATTGACGCCCTTTCTGGACATGAACCTGATTATGTCGTGAGGGGGAGGGGGATGATCTGAAACTGAGATCTCGCCACCGCAGATCCCAGTATGTCCCTTTCGTGAACAATTCTGGCCATAACATGATTTGTTCACACGATGAACAAGCCCTGAGAATTGCGGGCAGAATCTTATTTCCGATGTGAAAATCGGTGTGATTCCTGCTGGCCCCGGCGACGCATATCGGATTGCAAGCTTCAGCCACTTCAAAAAACACATGAAGTACATAGTGTTTGATTCACCTTCCCCGGGCCTGATCTGAGCACTTTAATCAATGGGGTGCTGCATTTAAGCGGCTCCACAGCACTCACTCCCATTTAAGCCAGGAGGATGGCAGCTAGAAGACCAGCTCTTAGGCCTCTGCACTGGCAGCATCAGCTGTGACTTAAACGGGTATCCCTTGGCCCCAAAGACATACCTGCAGCCTGGGATGACCCTCGAATATCCCAGGGATTTGAGATTGCCTATGGATGAAGCCATCATGTGCACAACCTGGAAAACATGCTCACATGTGCATGATCCTCATCTGGTGGTCACACACCATCTGGACATTAAGGGAGTGGCCCCCCCTGCTCTTAATAAACTCGCTGATGCTATGGGACACCTGAGCCACATGAGTCCCATTGATGACCCCCTGCACCTGTGGGATTCCAGCTATGGTCACGAATGCCACAGCCCTCTCAACCTGGTCTGGGTCAAAATTAACGTAGTCCAATTGTCTGGCATAAAGTGCATGACCAGGATTCTCCCTTCTAGGGACTAAGTCCCCACGCCGACGGGAGAACCGGCGCCAACCACTCCGGCGTCAACAAAGTGGACGCCGGAGGGGTTGGCGCCGCTCCAGACGGCGCGAGTTCGCACATATACCGAAGGGCCGGCCTGATCTTGCGCATGCACGGAACTGCTGGTGTGGTTCCGCGGATGCGCTGACCGGCGGCGTATTTTGACGCATGCTCGGGGGGTTCTCTTCTCCGCGCCTGCCATGGCTGAGCCCTACCGGGGCAGGCGTGGAAGGAAGAATTACCCCCACGGAACAGGCCCGCCCGCAGATCGGTGGGCCCCATCCGCGTGTCAGGCCACTGTGGGGGCCCCCCCGCAGTCGGATCCCCCTGCAACCCCCCCCACCCCCCACCCCCCCACCCCCCCCCCCCCCCCCCCCCCCCCCCCCCCCCCCCCCCCCCCCGAGGCCGCCACTGGTGACTTTCGGCCAGGTCACGCCGGTGTCAGAGGCGAGTGATTCACGCCGGCAGGACTGGCCAAAAACGGACAGCCGCTCGGCCCAGCGGGGCCCAGAGAATTGCCGGAGGGGCCGCTGCCAACGGCCCCCGACTGGCGTGGCATGAATCCTGCACCCGCCCGAAAAACGGCGGCGGAGAATATGGCAGCCAGCGTCGGGGTGGCGGGGTGGGATTTCCGCTGTCTGCTGGGGATTTTCCGACCTGGCGGGGTGCCGGAGAATCCCGCCCCATTGTCTCCTCAGGGATGCATTTGTGGGTGGAATACTGTGAGATGCCACGTAGGCCACCCATTGAGCCCTGGAACGATCCTGTGGCATAGGAACTTAGGACTGCAGTTACCTTCATGGCCACAGAGAGCGGGTGCTTCTTCCTCTCCAAGTTGACTAGAATGTCACACAGGTGCTGCACTCTTTCTGTTGAGGCTGAGTCGCCTACGGCACATGTTATAAGAACATAAGAACATAAGAACTAGGAGCAGGAGTAGGCCATCTGGCCCCTCGAGCCTGCTCCGCCATTCAATTAGATCATGGCTGATCTTTTGTGGACTCAGCTCCACTTTCCGGCCCGAACACCATAACCCTTAATCCCTTTATTCTTCAAAAAACTATCTATCTTTACCTTAAAAACATGTAATGAAGGAGCCTCAACTGCTTCACTGGGCAAGGAATGCCATAGATTCACAACCCTTTGGGTGAAGAAGTTCCTCCTAAACTCAGTCCTAAATCTACTTCCCCTTATTTTGAGGCTATGTCCCCTAGTTCTGCTGTCACCCGCCAGTGGAAACAACCTGCCCGCATCTATCCTATCTATTCCCTTCATAATTTTATATGTTTCTATAAGATCCCCCCTCATCCTTCTAAATTCCAACGAGTACAGTCCCAGTCTACTCAACCTCTCCTCATAATCCAACCCCTTCAGCTCTGGGATTAACCTAGTGAATCTCCTCTGAACACCCTCCAGTGCCAGTATGTCCTTTCTCAAGTAAGGAGACCAAAACTGAACACAATACTCCAGGTGTGGCCGCACTAACACCTTATACAATTGCAACATAACCTCCCTAGTCTTAAACTCCATCCCTCTAGCAATGAAGGACAAAATTCCATTTGCCTTCTTAATCACCTGTTGCACTTGTAAACCAACCTTCTGTGACTCCTGCACTAGCACACCCCAAGTCTCTCTGAACAGCGGCATGCTTTAATATTTTATCGTTTAAATAATAATCCCAAGGGCAGCATGGTGGCCTAGTGGTTAGCACAACCGCCTCACGGCGCTGAGGTCCCAGGTTCGATCCCGGCTCTGGGTCACTGTCCGTGTGGAGTTTGCACATTCTCCCCGTGTCTGCGTGGGTTTCGCCCCCACAACACAAAAATGTGCAGAGTAGGTGGATTGGCCACGCTAAAATTGCCCCTTAATTGGAAAAAATAATTGGGTAATCTAAATTTAAAAAAATATATATATAAATAATAATCCCGTTTGCTGTTATTCCTACCAAAATGGATTATCTGACAGCTCCATGAAGGACACTCAGGTCCTGTAAACCCTTGGCCTCATTCTTCGCCTGTGATGCCCCTGGTCAGCTTGTGCTGCGTCAAGCCCTGGCCTTCTTCTACTGGGTTATCACTGGGTGTGGCCACTCATTCCTGCTGGAGTTTGTGTTTGCCCAACACCACTGGCTCCATCCCGATATCTCTCGGAAAGCTGCAAGGGTTGAGAGCGAGCGAGAGAGAGAGAGACTGTCAGGTTGTGACCCAACCGGTTACCTTCAGACCCTCTCTTCACCCTCTAGCCACCTGATCCTGGAAGCAGCTATTCCTACACCTTATCCGGTGGCTAGCGCTCATTCATATGTCCCACTTCCCACTTCAACGCTTGATGGGGCCTGGTCAATGTCCTTGCCCCTTCAGAGTCACCTGTGGCCTCCTGTCCGGTTGTCCCGACCCTTAATATGTCCATCACTTGGGGTTCTGACAGGCTATTTCAGTGATCGACCATCCTGCATGGGCAGGGTCCATTGGGCGCTTCTGTATACCTTGAGGGTTAATGGATTCCCCATGCCAGGTGCTGGGACCCAGCAATTATGCTCACACATTCCCTCTCAATTCCTTGCACCCAACCTTTTATTGTTGACGTATGGGTTTTCATCCGTATCCTTGATTTGAGAATGTGGACAACTGATGTTGTCAAGGGTTAATTCATAATGTTTATGTGGTGGTATGATTTGCATAGCTGTCTGCCATTGGTGCAGAACACCGGCTTACCATTGGCCCTGGTCGGTCATGTGCCTCTCGACCGATTGGTTGAGACCAGTCATGTGACGGCTTTCCGATTGGTCGAGAGGCTGAGTTAACCACGCCTCCATACCGAGGTATAAATAGTCAGAACGCCCGGCGGTCGTCCATTTACTGTAGTCGACCACAGGGCTAACTTCTAGCTGATTAAAGCCTAACTTTTGTACAGCAACTCGTCTCGCGTTCGATTGATGGTTCATCAGTTTACGAGCATGAATCTCAGGGAAGTTAGACGGTGCAATTACTCTTCAAATCAGGAATAGGCAAGACTAAGGGGCGGGATTCTCCGACCCACCTACGGGCCAGAGAATCGCCGGGGGGGGGGGGGGGGGACCTTGAATCCCGATCCGCCAGCTGCCGAATTCTCCGTCGCCAGGGTTTGGAAGGGGCGGGAATCATGCCCCCCAGGCGATTTTCCGAGCGGCTACCCGTTTTAGGCTGGTCCCGCCGGCGTAAATTAGACCTGGTACTTACCGGCAGGACTTGGCTCGGCGGGCGGCCTCCGGGGTCCTCAGTGGGGGGGGCGCAGGGGGATCTGGCCCCGGGAGGTGCCCCCATTGTTGCCTGGCCCGCGATTCAGGACCTATCGATTCACGAGCAGGCCTGTGCCGTGGGGGCACTCTTTCCATCCGCACCGGCTGCTGTAGACCTCCGCCATGGTCGGTGCGGAGACGAATGCCCCTGCGCATGCGCTGGGATGACGTCAGCACACGCTGGCGCTCTGCGCATTTGGCAACTTGCGCCGGCCAGCGGAGGGCCTTCGGCGCCAAGCCCTTTCCGCGCCGGTTGGCATGACGCCAACCCCGCCTGCCTAGCCCCAGAAGGTGTAGAGAATTTCGCACCTTACGGATGGCCCGACGCGGGAGTGGTTCATGCACAGGCCGGCATGCCGATTCTCCAGCCCGGATGGGCCGAGTGGCCATCAACAAAAAGCCAAGTCGTGCCAGCGCCGTTCTAACATCCTGTGAGCTGGTGGGACCTCGGCGTTGAAGGGTCCAGGGCGGCCTTTATGGGGGAGGGGGGACAACTCGGGGTGGGGGGGGGGCTCCATAGTGGCCTGGCCCGTGATCGGGGCCCACCGATCGGCGGGCTGGCCTCTCTACCGGGGGGCCTCCTTTCCTCCGGGTTGGCTCCGGTAGCCCTGTGCCATTTGGCGTCGGGGCCGGCGCGGGAAGAAGGCCACTATGCATGCACTAGTTGGCGCCAGGCCAACGGCGCTTGCGCGGACCCCACGGCACCAGGTTCATGCTGGGATCGGCAGCTACAGCGGCGTGAGCCACTCCAGCGCCGTCCTACCCCACTGTGACCTGGAGAATCGAGTCTCGGAACGGGCGCCGACGCCGGAGTAAAACACTCCCGTTTTTACGCTGGGGTCAGCACTTCGCCGCCCGATGGGAGAATCCCGCCCCTGATTCTGGATCAGGCTGCAGCATCGCAAGATCTCATTGCTTTCAAGCCTTTACAATTAAGACTCCTGGACAGCCACTGCATGATATTTAAATGCTTGCCCATCTGTAACCCCTCAACCTCCCACGCTGATTGTTATTTCCTGACAGCGCAGCCTGCAGACTGACACAGCGCTCTGAAAACTTTAAAAAATACACAGCCTGCAGGCTTCAGGACAACTAACGCCAGCTGGGGCCTCCATACCAGAGGAGGCCCACAATTCCCTTCCCCTCCCCAACACTCTTGAACCACCCACCCTCTGGAGCTGACCAGCAGGAAGTGTCCCGTTGTGCACCCTGGTGCAAGGTGAAGAGTGGGGGGGAGGATCACCTCCTTTCTCCCTCTCGGAGATCATGGCGCCTGCTTCCCGTTTTTAGAAAACAGTAGTAATTCGCACCCACGTGACTTCACGCTGGTGGGTGGAAAGATTCGATGAGGTCTGAAGATTCAGCTTTAAGCATGCTAATTATATTAACATGGATTAAAATTCATTCAATCCAGGCCCTTACTCGGTGTGAACCTGATTGCATCATCGGAAGGATCTGGGAACATCGCATTCCAGAATCCTGCTGGCTCCAATCCCGTTTTTGGCCTCTCGCGATATTTTGTGACCATTACAGGTTTTACATCCATAGCTAACGGAATCATGGTCAAAATTTCCAATTTCCATTGTGGCTATCTTAATGAAATAGAAGATGGATGGTTTCTGTAATGAGTGGACAATCCTCACCACCGTTTTACTTCTTGTGGGATGAAGGTTAAGATTTACAAATGTCCTGTAATGTTTTGTGGACATGCCACATTGTTCTTAATATATTAGTGAGCAACAATGCAGGGCAACATATGCAAATATAAAAAATGAAAAGATGACTGAACCATTCCTCCTCCCAAAGTCCATGTGCAACCCACCCTAAATGGGCATTTTACCAAACTTAATTACCTCAAGCATCATTCAGTGACATTTCTTTCTCATCTTAAGGCAGTTAAGAAAATCATTTACACCTCCATAACTCAAGCCATATCTTCTATAAATGGTACTTGCATGGTCCCATCAGCACAGAGATCTTGAAATGAAAATCGCTTATTGTCACAAGTAGGCTTCAAATGAAGTTACTGTGAAAAGCCCTGAGTTGCCACATTCCGGCACCTGTTCAGGGAGGCTGGTACTGGAATTGAACCGTGCTTCATATTCTAAGACATATTCCATAACTTTTCTCCACTCTGAACTCAGCAATCTTCAGTCCCATTCCTTGACATATATTTATCCAGTGATTTCTTTTAAAGAAATCCACTCATTCAGCATTACCTGCTGCTCTGACAGATGTAATTGAAGACATAACATCAGGGCTGCTTTGTAAAGAAAAACATTTTTAGTGCTCATCATGGCAGTGATTATTGACATTGAGAAATTAAATTCGTCCTCATTTTGCAAGCATCAAGGATTTTCATATGGAGATTAGATTTATGGTCATTGGCAAAAGAAGCGATGGAGACATGGGGGGAAACCTTTTCATGCAGGAGTGATGTGGATCTGAAATGTACTGCCGGAGTATGACAGAAGCAGAGTTGATCAGGGCATTTGAGAGTGAATCGCATTATCATTGGAAATGGAAGAATATGCAGGGCTCGAGGGAGAAGGCTGGGAAATGACGTAGATTGTTCCTTCAGAGATCTAACACAGGCATGGTAGGTTGAATGGCCTATATCTGTACTGTAACCACACCGGATTTGGATTTTCAATTGCCATTGGGGAAAGGAACGGGAATGATTTGAAAATTGCTTCCCTGGAGAGCAGCATTATATTCTGCCATCGCTGGAATGATATGCAAGTTTCAATGGGAAGGAGCAAGTGTATATCTGAAAGCATGTCCAATTAAGCACCTGTTAAGCTACTTGTGGATCTAATTAAATGGGCTCACTGAGCCAGTTTCAGATTTTCAACGTAGGCATGGGTAGCACAGTCTGGGAAATATCAGGAATAATGGAGGCACAAGTCAAATCATTTAAAAGATGGGCAGGCTGCTCAGTCTGTCGTACAGGGTGACTGGTGCTGCAAGGCCGTTATTTCTCAGCAGTGACAAGCGGGAGTCTTGGGTTTGGGAATTAGGCTGCTGGCATTATCTGTACAGCAAAGATGAGCAGAGGAAGCCCTGCTGTACCAACCACTGGCAGTTCTGATACTGATGCTGCAAATAGGCTACTCTGATATTGCACTGGGCAACAAGAAGGAGCCTCCAGCAGGACCTGGTCAGGAGTAGGCCAGAGAAGCACAGAGAGGGACTATGAGAAGAAGGTGTGACATTATCATAAATGTAAGAACTGCAAGGGTTAATGAAATGTCTAACTCAACCACTAGAGGGAGCTAGATGTACATGTATATAAGGCATTGATTCCTTGTGGGTGTGTGGTTGAGGAGAAGGCTAGAGAACAGACTGAAGGAACGATAGTGTGAGTGAGAGCAGATCATAGTTAATGTAGTAATGTAGAGATTAGTAGTAGATGAGTGTAGATTATATGTTTATTATCAACCGTGCATTCTCCAGAAGTAAGTGTCAAATCCAAATTAGTAGTATAAATACATTTCTAGCTTTGTTCAATTTAAATTTAAGTTTCAATTTTGTGATCTTTGTGAACACTACGCCAACCATCCTAAATTTAGCAACACCAAGAACACCACAGAAGGCACGATCCATGACATCGGACATAAACTGTCTGGGTGTCAGATATCTTCAGATGCTAGAGTGCCAGTGCTGGATTAGATTGTGCTTATCTGGGCAGTTGGCCACAGACATTTGTGCTCCTGTCTACAATGACCTTGTGGACCCCATGTTAGCTTCTTGACAACTGGAATTCTCCCTTTATCCTGTGACAACTCCACATGCCAGGTCTCTTCAAGTCAACATCCATAACCCATGAGTGGCTGCTGGTGGATAAGGGTTATCCCTGAAGGAAAGTCTCCTGACAGCCATCCAGTAGCCAGACACAGCGGCAGAGAGGACCACAACCAGAGCCAGCTCCGAACAATTACCTGCATTGAGCAGACCATTGGCATGTTGGTGATGTGCTTGCATTCCCTTGATCAGTCAGACCCTCCAGTACTAGCCAGCCAGGGTGTCCCACATTTTGGTTGTCTATTCTGTTCTACACAACATATCTATACAAAGAGGCCTGGAACTGGGTGAAGAGGACAAACTACTGCACCATTCTCCCACAGACGAAGGAGAGATGGGTGAAGGAGGCACGGCAGTGGAGCCAATGTCCACACATTGAAGAGAGACCACCAACACCATCCCAGGGCTCAAGGCGATCACAAGGACCACGCTGATTCGGTAGCATTTTAAGTGAGTGGCTCCGAGGCCTCTGGCAGAGGACTGAAAAATTCACCTTCTATTAGAAAAATACTATCCAGCAAATATACTCCATTAACACACAGCAGACTGAAATCATCAAACAATATTATTGTAATAATCGCGGATCAAACAGAGATAGCTTCACCCAGCTGATGCATCAAATGCAGCTAACGGCATGTGGCCTTGCACTCAAACCCACTCCTACATGGCACCCGGACCCTGTGTGGCTGAGAATGAAGTGAGGGATGGCAACTCCATTCTACTTGTGCCCATCTGGGTACACGTGACTTCCATCTTCACTTGGCTGCATCCACTGGGATTCCACCACAGGCTGTTGCACCCACCCCTTGCAGAGGCATCCTCTGTGACAAAACCTTTGTGGTGGGGATAGTTCTTGAGTCAGAAGGACCGAGAAGGTGAGGGTTATGCCGGTGCCCCCCGGGGGGGGGGGGGGGGGGGGGGGGGGGGAGGGTGGCCCCCTCATCCACCTCTTTGACTGCCTCTGCTCTTTCATGATGAGTGTGCGCTGGATCAGGCCAATTTCTGGCACACAGCTGGCATCCATTCCAAGCATCTCTGCACCATCAGTCACACTGAGCTGTCGATACAATGGAGTCTCACTCAGTGCATGTCACCATGCTGCTCCTGCACCCACTCAGACCAATGCTGCATTTGACTCTCCATAAGGCTGATCACTCTCTCAATGGAGGATCTGATGTGCTCACGTCCCTCAGCCACGACAGGACACATGCATTGCATAGACCCCTCCACTGGCTGCCCATGGCTCAGCAATGATGCAGATATCTCCAACAGTAGGGAACTCATCTGCCTCTGCTGCTCCAGAATGATTCACCTTGTTTGCGACACCCAAGGCCCAGCATCTACGCCCAGCGAGCATGTTTGTGTCTGCCCGCTGTGGGGGACTGCCCATAGCTGACTGCACCTCACTCTCCTGCTCCTTCTTACTGTTGATGTGTTGCTCACTGAGAGGTTCAGTGGCGTCTGCACTGTTCCATTCTGTGGGTTGCTGGCTGCAGGTTCTGGAGCAGAGACAATAAGGAGACGGTGTTGATGGTACAACTCCGCAGGTCCATCAGCACAACTGAGCCCATAGAGAACAATGATCAATAAGTCAGTGTGTATTAGGCAGGAGTCTGCTCCGTGCCACCACCTGAGGTTAAGAGGTCTTGTGGCTCAGTCTGTAGCATCCCTGCCTCTGGCCAGGAGGTCTGGATTCAAGTCCCATTCCTCAACGTGTTGGTCGTGGAAGGAGTGCTAATGATGCATTTTGATAGGTTGATAGTCAGCCTGCTGATCTTTCCAACATTTGCCCACTATTCACCAAAAGGGAACACAGTGTGTGTGAAAATACAAGACAATTCTGAGGGTGCGGCTATCAATTAACCCTGCTGTTCATGTCGTCTAATCTCGCCATTGTTGATGCTCTGTCGTTATGTCTCCATAGTGACGTCCATGTCTCCCCTCCCTGGCCTAGAGCTGGTGAAGATCTGGCAATTTTCCACCTGTCCACATCATCTGCTGAGTATTATGAGCTATTATCTCCTGCAGAATGGTGGCACGGTAGCACAGTGGTCAGCACTGTTGCTTCATAGTTCCAGGGTCCCAGATTCGATTCCTGGCTTGGGTCACTGTCTGTGCGGAGTCTGCACATTCTCCCCGTGTCTGCGTGGGTTTCCTCCGGGTGCTCCGGTTTCCTCCCACAGTCCAAAGATGTGCGCGTTAGGTGGATTGGCCATGCTAAATTGCCCGTAGTGTCCTAATAGTAAGGTTAAGAGGGGGAGTTGTTGGGTTACGGGTATAGGGTGGATACGTGGGTTTGAGTAGGGTGATCGTTGCTCGGCACAACATCGAGGGCCGAAGGGCCTGTTCTGTGCTGTACTGTTCTATGTTCTATGTTCTATGCTCCGGTTTCCTCCCATAAGTCCTAAAAGAAGTGCTGTTAGGTAATTTGAACATTCTGAATTCTCCTTCAGTGTACCCAAACAGGTGCCGGAATTTGGCGACTTGGGGCTTTTCACAATAACTTCATTGCAGTATCAAGTAAGCCTACTTGTGACAATAAAGATTACTATAAATGAAACACGAGTCGGCTGAGCTGTCACAGTTTGACACAGGCATGAATTGTGGTGTTCCTCAGTGGTTTCATAGAATCATAGAATTTACAGTGCAGAAGGAGGCCATTCGGCCCATCAAGTCTGCACCGGCTCTTGGAAAGAGCACCCAACCCGAGGTCAACACCTCCACCCTGTCCCCATAACCCAGTAATCCCACCCAACACTAAGGGCAATTTTGGACACTAAGGGCAATTTATCATGGCCAATCCACCTAACCTGCACATCTTTGGACTGTGGGAGGAAACCGGAGCACCTGGAGGAAACCCACGCACACACGGGGAGGATGTGTAGACTCCGCACAGACAGTGACCCAAGCCGGAATCGAACCTGGGACCCTGGAGCTGTGAAGCAATTGTGCTATCCACAATGCTACCGTTTCCCCCTTTTCATTTTTACCCACATGTGAAGGTGGCAACATTTCAATAATGGGCACTCACTCTGACAATGTTAGGAAGCACAAAGGGATCTCCTGAACCAGTATGAATGCTACTGTGGATAGAGTTAGCGGCCTGTCACCCGGTGCCGCTCAGCACTCAGCATCCCAGATCATATGAGGTCAGTGACGTGCTTACGGCATTGGATCCACATCCTCCTGGTCACATGGAAACAGCTCACCTCCTCTGCCACCTCCAGGAGTGATTCCTTTGGCCAGAGAGCAGGGGGAAAATCTATCACCTCTTGGCCACCGCCTCAGTAAGGACCGCTAAAGAGGCAGCGTAAATCTTCAGGCCTCCCGTACCTGTTTGCCCCTTCCAGGGCAGGCCCGATCTCGATTGGCTCCCACGTGCAGACATTTTCACGGCAAGCGGCAGGTTCAGTCTTGGAGGCTGCTCACTTATTCAAAGACTGCTCCCAGTCCCCAAACCAATCAATTAACATGCTGATGAAAACTGTGTCACATCAATGATGGTGACGCAAGGTAGGTTCAGGACTCAGGACTGCTCCACAGGCACATTCACAACCCAGAATTAAAAATGTGGCCCAAGTTCTCTCAACCTTGTCCCAATTATGTAATTTATTTCCAGCTTCTGAAGGACATTCCACATGCACTCTGTTAGCGTCAATTTGTTTTCCCCAAGTCAACTGGGATTCATTTTTTGAGGAACGAGGGAGATGGTGGTGTCGTAGCAATGTCACTGGACTCATAAACCAGAGGCCCTGGGTAATGTTCTGAGGACACAGGTTCAAATCCTGCAAATGTATCTGGTGGAATTTGAATTCAATTAATTTAAATTCTGGAATTATAAATTAGTCTTCAGAACAGTGACCATGAAACTGTCATCGATTATCGTCAATTATTGAAAATTTCCAAGCAATGGGTTGCATTCAAATTTCGGTGAAATGCTTCAGCTCCCTTCACCGTCAGTGGAACTGCCTCCCGAACAACACAGTAGGTGTACCCACACCACATGGACTGCAGCGGTTCAAGAAGGCACCTCACCACCACCTTCTCAAGGGCAATTGGGGATAGGTCTTGCCAGTGATAACCAAATCCGATGAACAAATAAATTAAATGCTGATGTACTAACTTTTACCCTCGGATCAGAGAATGATACAGCACAGGAGGTCATTCAGTCCGTCATGTCTGTGCCAGCCCTTAAAAGAGTCATCCAATCACTACTCCTCCCCGCCAGTAAATATTTCCCCCTTAGATTACTTGTTAATTTTCCTTTTGAAAGTTCTTACTGAACCTGCATTGACTACTTGTCCAAGAAGTACGTTCCATAACAGTTCAATATATAAACAATTAAAATGAAATTAACTTTATGGGAGTAAATTTGACTGAGTACAACAGTGTAAAAGCGGCGATAGCAAATTGGTAGCCTATTTTACATTTCACATGATTTTTATTCCCATCAAAGTTCATTTTAAGGGGCTGGTTTAGCTCACAGGGCTAATCGCTGGCTTTTAAAGCAGACCAAGCAGGCCAGCAGCACGGTTCGATTCCTGTACCAGCCTCCCCGGACAGGCGCCGGAATGTGGCGACTAGGGGCTTTTCACAGTAACTTCATTGAAGCCTGCTCGTGACAATAAGCGATTTTCATTTTCATTTCATTTAATTTTACTTACATTATTCTATGTACTGAGCTGTCTCAGACTCCCCAAAGGAAATCCAAATACTCATATCTAATTGTTAACTTAACTGTGTTGCCACTTACAAGATGTCATAGCGATATCAATCAAAAATGCATTGACGTTAATTAAATAAGGCTCATGAACAAGGTTGGGAAAGGTTCTGATTAAAAATTAAACTCTGTTTTCCTTTTACAGATGTTGAAAGAGCTGTTATATATTTCTCACACTTTGTGTTTTCGCTGCAAGATTTAAAAATACTTGACAAGATTTATCACTGGAAACCTATCAATGTGATGAAGGGTCCAAATGCCAGGAGACGCTAATTAAAGTTATCAATGAAAATGGAGATTGGGTGGAATTATTTTTCTCTTACATTTATATAATGCCTTTTATGGCCTTAGGAAGTGCAAACGAGCTTTATTAAGTATTTCCTTTGAAATGTCGGGCTGGATTTTCAAATTCTGGTGGAGTCAGGATTGATTGTGAACGCGATTTAATGTCCCTGAAGAGTGTCCCTAGATCTCAAAGCCTCTTTTTGTACTTTAATTTTCAAAGTGAGGGCAGAGTGGTGGAAACAAGGAACTCACTCGCCGCTACTAAATGCCTCATTAAGCTCCCTAAGTAGCTTGTTAACAGACCGGGAAAACCAGAGCTGCAATTTTCAAATGGAATTATGTACATGGTCTGGTACAAGTTCGTGCATAGCTATTTTTAAAATTCATTCTTGGGATGTGGGCTTTGCTAGCAAGGCCAGAATTTATTGCTTATCCCTAATTCCCTTGAGAAGGTGGTGGTGAGCTACCTTCTTGACCTGCTGCAGTCCACCCAGAGTGTTGTAAGGGAGGGTGTCCCAGGATCTTTACCCAGTGACAGTGAAGGAACGGTGCTATATTTCCAAGGATAGTGTTGGATTATGAACATTCAAACATACAAATTAAGAGCAGGCATGGGCCATTCAACCCCTCGAGTTCGCTCCATCATTCAATAAGACCATGAGTGTTCTGATTATGGTCTCAACTCCACTTATCCTGGCTGCCCCAGATAACGTTTGATTCCCTTGTTAGTCAAGAATCTATCTACCTCTACCTTGAAAACATTAAATGACCCTGCCTCTATCACTCTCTGGAGAAGGAGTTGTACAGACTTATTGTACAGACCCCTTAATGTTAAACTGTGTCCCTTAGTTCTCGCCTCTCCCACAAGGAATTCAAAGTGGGAAAAGGGAACGTTTATAATGAGAAGGAAATTATAGATCTGATCATGTTCATTACCTCTGATCTGTCCACTGTCCCAAATAAAATAGACACTTTCCGAAGCTTTTATGCTGTTTGTCCCATGACGTGTGACCAGCTCAGAACAACGAGGCATGGGCAGGCCCCGTATGGTTGCTATCTGCCTTTGCTGCTGATAACTTCCACTTCCTGGAGACACTTGGGGCCACTAATTGGCCACCAAGCTCTCCTCCTTCTTTTCAATTTTGGAACTTCCATTTTAAATTGCGTGAGCGACTCACTTGAGCCGTTGGGTTGGGCTGAAATTTATCTGGGGTTCCGAACTCCACTTTGAAAATCTGGCAACCAATTTGCCAACAGCATGTTTCCTCAAAGTTCAATTAAATATATGACTGGATCATCCGTTTCTGGTGTTAGCTGATGGCTCAATATTGGCCTGCACACTGAGAGAATTACTTGGTTTCTGTGGTGTTATGGGATCTTTCATGTTCACTTGAGAAGCCTTGTTTGAAGTTAGATCAGTGCAGCACAGTGCAACACAGTGGAACTTCAACCTGTTTGTTTGGAGAACGACAACCTTTGAGTGCACAACTAACTTCCTTTTAGTGATTCCAGTCCAGAGCTTTGTTTGCCAAGCCCCTGACTGGAGTAAATGTGTGCTCCTGTGTTACCAGTGGGAAGCTGAGTTGGTAGGTCAGAAAATCAGGGCTACAGTGCTGTGGTTCTACATCTGCTCTGTACTTGCTTTGAGTTTAGGATTGTGAACTTAGTCTGATATTTATTTTCCCTGTGCACTGGAAGCTGCATGCCAGAAATACTGAAAAATGGAATTATAAGCAAAGACCAGACGTAGCACGTGGTAACAGTCTGTTTGGCATCTCCCACGTTACAGCTTTATTCACCATTTGAATCAATGCAACAGATAAGTATCAAAGGCAAATATAAAAAGCATGCTATGTGAATTGGTCAGTAGGTATGATGACCAGTGTGGAACTCTGCTTTATAGAGAAAACAGATCAGAGAATCAAACCCTGATTGTGCTGAATTGGAACCAATAGGGATAACCATGGGGGTAATAGTTTTCAGGCAGCTGGTAAGCAATACTCACCAAGCAGCCTCCTGATAGGGCCAATAGAAGGCCCAGACCATTTGGAAGGTTGGTTTTCATTTATTTAGATGAGGACAATGGGCTTCAGTTAGTTAATGAGCACCCAGAACAACCCAACAACTCTGAACCACTGCAGTATAGAGGGGTCAGTAAGCCTCTGGGCTCAGTAAAATGTAGATTCAGGGTGGGGTTCCTGTGCAGCACAAACCCAAGGTGTTTCTGTTCAATCCAATGGAGCATTTCTGTTCCAGCCTTACAAACAATAAATTAAAAGTGACCTTTCGGTGGCGCAGTGGGATAGCCCTGATGCCTCACGGCGCCGAGGTCCCAGGTTTGATCCCGGCTCTGGGTCACTGTCCGTGTGGAGTTTGCACATTCTCCCCGTGTTTGTGTGGGTTTTGCCCCACAACCCAAAGATGTGCAGGCTAGGTAGATTGGCCACGCTAAATTGCCCCTTAATTGGAAAAAATGAATTGTTGGTTGGACCACCAACTGCAACCATACATGCACAAAGCATGTTCTTCCCACGTGTGAAACCTATATTGGCAATTAGGGTCCTATCTTTATTATAAAGGGATGGGTGCCTAAAAGTATTGCAGCCCACTTGCAGTTGGCACAAGCCCTTGATGAGACCACACCTGGAATATTGTGAACGGTTTTAATATGTTTACCTTACTAGGACTACAACATAAGGTTCACCAGGCAAATTTCTGGGATGGCGCAGTGGCATAGTGGTTAGCACTGCTGCCTCACAGCACCAGGAACACAGGTTCAATTCCGGCCATGGGTGGCTGTCTGTGTGGAGTTTGTACATTCTCCCCGTGTCTGCGTGGGTTTTCTCCGGGTCCTCCAGTTTCCTCCCACAGTCCAAAGATATCCAGGTTAGGTGGATTGGCCATGCTACATTGCCCCTTAGTGCCCAGGGATGTATAGGTTAGGTGGGGTTATGGGGATAGAGCGGGGGGCGGGGGAGGTGTGGGACTAGGTAGTGTGCTCTTTCAGAGGGTCGGGGCTGACTCGGTGGGCCAAATGGCCTCCTTCTGCATTGTAGGAATTCTATGGTTCTGTGGATTGTCCTCTGAGGAGAGATTGAGTCGAGCAAATCTATTATTTGAAATTTGATAGATTGATGCTGGGAGGATTTTTTCCCTGCTCGGTATCTGCAACTCGGGATCAGGACTCGGGAGAAGGGGTTTGTTATTTAAGACTGTAATGGTCAGAAATGTCTTCATTCAAAGAAATTCTCTACCCGAGAGACATGTGGCTGTTTCTGGTTGAATATATTTACAGCAGAGTTTAAAAGGTTTTTGGACACTAAGGGAATCAAGAGTTCTGGGATTAGTTCAGGAAGGTGCAATTGAAGCTTAAGATCCATGAGATTGTTGAATGACAGTTCATGTTGAGCGTCAAAATGACCTACTCCTGCTCAGAGAGCTAATGGTTATTTTTCAGACTGGAGGAAGGTATAAAGTGGGATTCCCATAGGTCCCCATGACCTTGAATTGTGTGTATAGGGTGCAGTTTCAAAATTTGCAGATGACACACAGTAGCACAGTTGTTAGCACAGTTGCTTCACAGCTCCAGGGTCTCAGGTTCGATTTCCGACGTGGGTCACTGTCTGTGCCGAGTCTGCACATTTACCCGTATCTATGTGGATTTCCTCCGGGTGGTTCAGTTTCCTCTCACAGTCCAAAGATATGCAGGTTAGGTGGATTGATCATGCTAAATTGCCCTTAGTGTTCAAATAAGGAAGGTTGGGTGGGGTTACTGGGTTCCGTGGATAGGGTGGAGGTGTAGGCTTGGGTGGGGTGTTCTTTCCAAGGATCGGTGCAGATTCGATGGTTCCGAATGCACTGTAAAATCTATGATTCTATGATATGATTCTGTGACACAAAGCTTACAGTCATTGTGATGTGATTATAGACTTCAAAAAGGACAAAAGCAGACAGGTGGAATGGCTGACCACATGGCAGGTGAAATTTAATAGGCAGAAATGTGAAAAGATACATTTTGGTGCAAAGAATGAGGAGAGATAATCTCAAATAAAGGACACAGTTCTAAAGGAACAGATAGATTCTTGATTTATGTGCACAAATCATTGAAGGGGGCAGGCCAGGTTGAGAAAATGGGTGGCACAGTGGTTAGCACTGCTGCCTCACAGCGTCAGGGACCCGGGTTCAATTCCAGCCTTGGGTGACTGTCTGTGTGGGGTTTGCACCTTCTCCCTGTGTCTGCGTGGGTTTTCTCCGGGTGCTCCGATTTCCTCCTACAATCCAAAGATGTGTTAGTTAGGTGGATTAGCCATGTTAAATTGGACCTTAGTGTTCAAAGATGTGCAGGTTAGCAGGATTTATGGGGATAGGACGGGTGTGGACCCAGGTAGGGGATCTATGGTCAGTGCAAACTCGATGGGCCAAATGGCCGCCTTCTGCACTGTCAGGATTCTATGATTCGAAAAAGAAATGTTGATCCTGAACTTCATAAATTGAGGCGTAGAGTTCAAACATAAAGTATCTTTATAAAACATTGGTTAACCTTAACCGTAGTGTGTATCCAACTCTGGATATTGCACGTTGGGGACAGTGTGAAGGCTTTAACGAGGATGGAGAAAAGATTTACAAAAAAACTTTCAGGGATGAGTAAATTTGCTTACCTGGACAGATTGGAGATGCTGAGGCTTTTCCAAGAGAAGAGAAGGTTGGGAGGAGATTTGATGGAAGCGTTCTAAATCATGAGGCGTCCTGACAGGTTCTTTACAGAGAAGCTGTTCCCATTGGTCGAAGAACCAGTGGATACAGATCCAAGATGATTAGCAAAAGAACCAATGACATTACAAGGAAAACTATTTTTACAGAACGAATAGTTAGGATCTGGTACACACTGCCTCAGAGTGTAGTGGAGGCAGATTCAATCAAGGCTTTCAAAAGGGAATTGGATAATCACATGAACAGAAATGAATTGCAGGACCATGAGGGACAGATGGCAGACCATGTCAACCTGAGTTGCTCTTTGAGAGAACTGACATGAATATGATGGGCTAAATAGTCTCCTTTTACCGTAACCATTCTGTGGCTTTATGCTTCCAGCTTCTTCTATTCAAACTATCCTGATTTCCATATATAAAGATTGACCATCTGTCTCACATGGGTGTACTGACCATGCTGTGGTAGGCCGGTGAGAATATAACATCAGCCACACCATCAGTGAGAATTAAGGAATAAGTGAAAACCCATCATTATAGGGTACTCAAAGCACATCTGCGGACTTCCGGTGGCGTGGGTGAGCAGGGCGGCCGCAGCGAGAAGAGCTCCCGCCGGTGGCCACGATTAGCGGCGATTAGACTTCACGCACCCCCCCCCCCAGACTACCGTCAGCCTTTGGGCGCGTCACAAGCAGCCAGCGGGGCCGGTTTAAAAACCGGCGAAGAACCCCGCGCGAGTGTCGGGCGGCGGGGGCTAAGGCACTGGGTCCAGCGCGGCGTCGAGGTCAGAGCAGCAGGGGCGGAGCTACGAGGAGGCCGAGGCAGCAGGCCCGTGACCAGGGCATGATGTAGGTGGGGTGTCCCACATCGGATGGCTCACACCTAGGAGGAAGAAAGAAGGCTGAAGCCTGATATGTTGGGTATTCTGGATCTGTGGAGACTGTGTTTACGTTAGCAGTAACATAGACAGGCTACCAACACTTGTAATAGCACAACTCTATTTTATTTAACTAAGAGCTGTTAAACATACTTGCGCTGTGGGTCGACACTATGTTAGGTTGACTGAAGACCTATGCCTAACCTGACCAGCCTATACTGCTAGCACATGGTGGATGTTTGTGCTACTGACTGTGGGCTCTGTCTGTCTCAGAGGCTGCATCCCGAATGAGCGGGAAAACTAGTGCCCTCTGGCTTTATAGTGACCGTGCCCTAACTGGTGATTGGCTCCTGTGTTCTGTGTGTTGATTGGTCTTGCAGTCTGTCAGTCAGTGTGTGTCTCTGCACCATCATATACTGATGTGTATATTATGACATCCCCCTTTTTTAAAGAAAAATGTGTGTCCATGGCAATAAATAATGTAGTGTGTGAATGTTCCTAACGGTGTGTGGCATATGTGAGCATATTTACAGGACTATGTACAGAAACTAAGATATTTACATTGGAAGGTGTCTAGTGCAGATGGACAGTATGTAACACAAAGCATACATAGAATAACAGTATGTACAAACCAGTGAGTTAATAAAACAGGGTAACGAAACAATCAGTTCATGAGTTCAAAGAGTCCATGAATTCAGGCAGTTCATAAATTCAGTCTCTGAGGTGGGTGACGAATTCTGGTTGACCACCTCAAGGGTGGGTTAGAGGCTGCCTGTTCTGGAATGGGCGGGACTGTGTCAGACCCAGAGGGTGGCAGAGCGAAAAGGAGATCTGCAAAGTCCATAACGGGCTCGTCCTGAGGGCGAGGCAGGACATGATGAGCTGGCAGCGAGCGAGGAAGGAGTCGTAGTGCCCGCCTATTTCGGCGAAGAAGAGAGCCGTCTTGTAGATGAACCAAAAATGACCTGGGGGCCACTTGTCTGAGCACCATAGCGGTGGCGGACCAACCACCTTCAGGAAGTTGGACACGGACCTTGTCATCAGGAGCCAGAACAGGGCGATCCGTGGCACAGGCGTCATACGCTGATTTGTGTTAGGCCTGAGACAACTGCATTCGACGAAGGGCCGGAAGGTTGTCCAAGTCCGGGACATGAATGGCCGGCACCATCGGCCGCAGCGTGCGATTCATCAATAATTGAGCCTGTGACAGGCCGGTGGACAATGGAGCTGATCTGTAAGCTAGCAGGGCGAGGTAAAAATCAGACCCTGCATCGGCCGCCTTACACAGGAGTCGTTTGACAATATGTACCCCCTTTTCAGCTTTGCCATTGGATTGGGGGTAATGGGGACTGGAGGTGACATGTGTAAAATTGTATCGTTTGGCAAAATTGGACCACTCCTGACTGGCAAAACATGAGCCATTGTCGGACATGACCGTGAGCGGGATGCCATGGCGAGCGAAGGTTTCCTTGCACGCACGGATGACTGCTGTCGACGTGACGTCGTGTAGCCTAACTACCTCCGGGTAGTTAGAGAAATAGTCCACTATGAGGACGTAGTCCCGGCCTAGTGCATGGAACAGGTCGATGCCCACTTTGCTCCAGGGGGACGTAACCAATTCATGGGATTGCACGGTCTCCCTTGGCTGAGCAGGCTGGAAACGCTGGCATGTTGGGCAGTTGAGAACGGCGTTGGCAATGTCCTGGTTGATACCAGGCCAATAAAATGCCTCACGGGCCCGTCGGCGGCACCTCTCCACTCCCAGGTGACCCTCATGGAGCTGCTCAAGGACGAGGTCCCGCATGCTGTGCGGAATGACGATCCTATCCAACTTTAGTAGAATTCCATCTACCACCGCCAGGTTATCTTTAATGTTATAGAATTGAGGGCATTGGCCCTTGAGCCACCCGTCTGTCAGGTGGCGCATGACATGTTGGAGCAGAGGATCGCTGGCTGTCTCACGACGAATCTGGATGAGTCGTTCGTCCGTGGCGGGCAGATTGGATGCGGCGAATGCCACCTGAGCATCAATCTGGCACACAAAGCCCGACGGTCGCAGGGTGTGGTAACAGATCGGGAGAGTGGATCGGCGACGATGAGCTCCTTACCCGGGGTGTAGACGGGTTTGAAGTCGTACCGCCTGAGTTTAAGGAGAATCCGCTGCATTCTCCATAGACATAGTCGTGGAATTTGACGACTCTGGTAAGAAGGCCCAGGCACTCTTTTTCAATTTGCGCATAGTGCTGTTCTAAGGGCGTCATTGCACGTGACAGGAGCCCATGAGAGGCGTCGTCACGTTGAAGGAGCAACACTCCAATGCCGGACTGACTGGCATCCGTGGATATATTTGTTTCTTTGACCGGATCGAAAAATGCCAACACCGGGGCCTTGGTCAGCTTCGCCCTGAGTTCCCACCTTTCCTGTTCGTGGGTGCGGAGCCATTGGAACTCTGTCGTCTTCTTGACCAGGTTCCTGAAAGCCGTGGTGTGGGAGGTGAGGTTAGGGATGAATTTCCCCAGGAAATTGACCATGTCCAGGAAGCGGAGGATCGCCTTCTTGTCCTCCGGTGTCTTCATGGCATTAATGGCCGACACCTTGTCAGCATCCAGCTGCATGCCAAACAGTTAAATGTGGTCTCCAAGGAATTTAATTTCTGTTTGCCCAAAGGAGCATTTGGCCCTGTTGAGGCGGAGGCCATGCTCATGGATCTGGTCACGGATCATCGAATCGGAGGTGGAGCCGTAATTGCAGGACTGCGCGAGGATGCGAAGGTGGGTGAGGAAAGATTGAAAAGGTTCATCCTTAACCTGCAGACGCTGTTGAAAGACGTAGCGCTCAAAACTTTCATTTACCTCGATGTCACAGTGACTGTCGAATTTGAGCAGGACTGTCTTGAACTTGGACTTGTCTTCACCTTCAGCGAATATGAGGGAGTTGAAGATATGGATGGTGTGGTCCCTGGCCATGGAAAGGAAGAGAGCAAACTTCCTGGCGTCTGAAGCAGCTTCCAGGTCTGTAGCTTCGAGGTATAGTTGAAATCTTTGTTTAAAGATTTTCCAGTTCGCACCGAGGTTGCCGGTGATGCGGAGCGGCGGGGGAGGGTGGACGCTGTCCATTCTACCGGATGGCTGATTGCTGGTCGAAGGCAGATCACTTGAGGGTAGGTCTATCAAACTCTAACATCACGTACTGGTACCATGATGTGTTTGTACTCTGGATCTGTGGAGAATGCATTTACCTTAGCAGTAACATAGTTAGGCTACCAACACTTGTAATAGTACAACTCTATTTTATTTAACTAAGAGCTGTTAAACACACTTGCACTGTGGGTCGACACTATGTTAGATTGACTGAAGAACTATGCCTAACCTGACCAGCCTATACTGCTAGCACATGGTGGATGTTTGTGCTACTGACTGTGGGCTCTGTCTGTCTCAGAGGCTGCATCCCGAATGAGCGGGAAAACTAGTGCCCTCTGGCTTTATAGTGACCGTGCCCTAACTGGTGATTGGCTGCTGTGTTCTGTGTGTTGATTGGTTTTGCAGTGTGTGACTCTGCACCATCATATACTGATGTGTATATTATGACAAAGCCTGGTTCCAGGGGAGCTCTGGGTAAATGTAGAGGAGAAAGAAAGAAGGTTTAAGGAAGTTTGGTGAAAGTTTTTTTTTTCTTTCACCTTTTTTTCAGATAAAAAAGAATAATTCAGATTGATGAAGGACAGGAGGGTGGAGGGGGAGAGAGGAGAAAAGAAAGAAAATAAAAACCAATAAGCCGCTAAAGGATGCGAAAAGCAGCGTCGAAGAAAGGAGGAAACGCGGGGTCGCCGCTGAAGGAGAAGACGAGCAAAAGTGTTGACAGGATGGCGGAAGCCGAACTGCAAAGCGGGGCCGCACTACGTACGGTGGAGGAGATGACCGAGGTGATGGTGGTGGAGCTGGAAAAACAGTTTGCGAGGCACATGGAGGCCTTGAGGAAGGAGACGGCGGTCGTATTGAAGTAATTGGTGGAGGAGGCAATCGCCCCGGTGAAGGTGGCGATGGCAAAGGCATCGACCGAGGTGAGAGAGCAGGGCGAGAAGATGAAGGAAGTGGAGGGGGCCGTGTCACGACACAGCAACCAGGTCACCTCGATGGGGGGTGAGCTGTGGAGGGTGGTGGAGGTTAACAGAGGACTCCGAGCAAAGCTTGAAGACTTGGAAAACTGCTCCAGTCGGCACAATTTGAGAAGTTGGCGGAGCTGATGGGGGAGGGTGAGAACCCCTCCCGGTACGAGCTGGACCGAGCTCATCGGTCATTAAGGCTGAAGCACAAAGTGAACGAGCTGCCAAGGGTAGTAATTATCTGCTTCCTTAAGTTTTGCATGAAGGAGAAGGTATTAAGCTGGACGAAGCAGAAGCCGGAGGTGCTATGGGATGGTACTGCGGTTCGGATCTACCAGGACTTGACGGTGGAGTTGGTAAAAAGACGAGCGGCGTTTGGGCGAGTGAAGGCGGTATTGTACAAGAAGGGGGTGCGATTTGGTATGATGTACCCTGCGAAGTTGAGGTTAACGTATAACGCCAAAGACTTTTATTTTGAGACAGCAGATGCGGCTGAGGGCAGAAGGCTTGGGACAGACGGGAAGAGCGGAACTGGAAGAGAGACTGTGGACTGTGTTTCAACAGCTGGAAAATGTATAAATGTTACAACTTTCTTTTTACGGATTTGTATTGTAATTTACTTCTCTTTGCATTGTTACAGAGTTCAAGTTAATGGTGGGTTGATTGGCGTTCTGTGTTGCGACGGTTAAATGTGATGTTAGTGAATTGTAGGGGTTGGATTGTTGGGTTTGTTTTGTTGTTTCTTTCTCTGGAACTGGGTGGAAGGGGACGATATGTCTTGGCGGGGGGAGCCACCTGTGCTAGCTAACTAAAGTCAGCTAGTGAACGGAGGTGAGGTGAGAGGAGGGCTGCGGACGTCGGAGCCTGGATAGCAGGCTTCAATGGGCCTACGAGGCGAGTGAGAGGGGGAGGGAAGGGATGGATGTTGGGGGATGTTGTTTCAGGGGGAAATATAGGGTGGGTTCTCGGGAGGGGGGGAAGGGATGGATGTTGGGGGATGTTGTTTCAGGGGGAAGTGTAAGGGGGGTTCACGGGAGGTGGGGGAAGGGGTTCGATGTTAACAATGTACAGGGGTGGGTCTGGCTTATGGGGCAGGGTCTGGTGGTATGATGATGGTGGATAAGAAAGGTGGGGGGGGGGTGAGAGACCACCAGTAAGGATGGTTACGTGGAACGTGAGAGGGTTAGGAGGTCCGGTCAAGAGGTCAATGGTGCTTGCGCATCTTAAAAATTTGAAAGCCGATGTGGCAATGCTGCAGGAGACTCACTTGAGGGTGAAGGACCAGGTCAGACTTAAAAAGGGCTGGGTTAGTCAAGTGTTTCACTCTGGATTTGATGGAAGGGCTCAAGGGGCAGCAGTGTTGGTCAGCAAAAGGGTACGCTTCCAGATGGAGAAGGTAGTGGTAGATCAGGGGGGTAGATATGTGATTGTGGCAGGGGCGATGGAGGGGAGGTTAGTGGCGTTGTTAAATGTATACGGTCCCAATTGGGATGATGTGGGATTCGCGAGGAAGGTGTTTGGGGCCATTCCCGACTTGGACACAAATGAGCTGATTGTGGGGGGCACTGGAACTTGGTGCAGGAGCCAAGGTTGGACAGGTCACGGCCGCGCTCGCTGGTCCCATCAGGGGCGGCGAAGGCGCTGGCTGGGCTAATGGTAGAAATGGGAGGGGTGGACCCTTGGAGGTTCCTGCACCCCCAGGGGAACGGTAGTACTTGTTTTTCTCAGCAGTCCATAAGGTATACTCGCGGATTGACTTTTTCGTGGAAGGAAAGGCTTTGCTGGCTGGAGTCAAGGGGTCGGAATACTCTGCAATTGCTGTGTCGAAAGCACTAGCAACAGTGCCGCTCCCGATAGCTCCGGGGAAATACTCAGGGAGTCCGGTAATAATAGCTTCATTGAAAACCTGGAGACAGTTTCGCCAACACTTCGGGTTGGGGGCAGGGTCAAGGGAAATGCCGATTTGGGGGAACCACAGATTTGATCCAGGGATGTGGGATGGAAGTTTTTGGAAATGGGAAGAGAAGGGGATTAAGACGCTAAAAGATTTGTTTCTTCGGGGTCGGTTTGCAGGATTGAGGGAGCTGGAAGCAAAGTGTGGGCTGGAGCAGGGAGAAGTGTTTAGAAATATGCAGGTTCGGGATTTTGCCAGGAAGGAGATACAGAGCTTCCCGGAGGAAGCGGCTTCCACATTGCTGGAGGAGGTGCTGACGACAAGGGGACTGGAGAAGGAGGCAGTATCAGCGGTGTACCGAGCTATTTTGGAAGAGGATAAGGCACCATTGGAGGGGATCAAAGTAAAGTGGGAGGAAGAGCTGGGAGAGGTTAGAGAGGAGGGGGTCTGGTGTGAGGTGCTCCAGAGAGTGAATGCCTCCACTTCATGTGCGAGGTTGGGGCTGATACATAGTGCACACCTCACGAAGGCGAGGATGAGCTGATTTTTTGAAAGAGTAGAAGATGTGTGTGAACGTTGCGGAGGGGGGTGTCCCGCTAATCACATTCATATGTTTTGGGCGCGGGGGAATCCTGTCCAAAGCTTGGGGAGTACTGGAAGGAGGTGTTTAGGGTAATTTCCAAGGTAGTGCGCCTGAAACTGGACCCGGGTCCCCTGGAGGCCATATTCGGGGTGTCGGATCAGCCAGGGTTGGAAACGGGTGCGGAGGCAGATACCATAGCCTTCGCCTCATTGATCGCCCGAAGGCGGATCCTGTTGGGATGGCGAGCAGCCTCTCCACCCTGTGCCCTGGCGTGGCGGGTGGATCTGTTGGAATACTTGACTCTTGAGAAGGTTAAGTTCGAACTGAGGGGAAGCTTGTAGTGGTTCTACAGGTCATGGGCATTATTTATTATGCACTTTCAAAAACTGGATAACATTGAACATTAGTTGGGGGGGTGGATGGGTGGGGGGGGGGGGGTTGTGTGTATTAAGGGTGACTATGGGTAATCCCTGATTTCTTTTTGTCATTTGTTTATGTAAACATGCGGGCTGATGTTTGGGGGTTGGTGGTGTCATAATATACACACAGGTATATATATGATGGTGCAATGACAGGCAGTGATTGACACATAGGATGACCAATGAACACACAGAACACAGCAGCCAATCACCAGACAGGACACGAACACTATAAAGCCAGAGGGCACTAGTTTTCCCGCTCTCTTGGGATGCAGCCTCTGAGACAGTCTGAGCCCGTGAGCAACATCTAGAATATACACCATGTGGTAGTCAGATAGTCTGGTCAGGTTAGCCTCAGGTCTCCAGTCAACTCAGCATAGTGTCAACCCATAGTTAAAGTATGTATGATAGTTAAGAGTTCAATAAAATCAAGTTGCATTTCTTCAAGTGTTGGAAGCCTGTCTCTTTCACTGCTACAGTAAACGCAGTCCTCGCAGACCCAGCTTACCCAACACATCAGGTGGAAGGATGGGATTGTTGTTATTGTTGTGGGGTTTGACATACTTGTTGTTGATTATTGTTTGTTGTTGGTGGGTGTAAATTCGGGAGAAAATGTGAAAAAGGAGAATAAAAATATTTTTTAAATAAAGCACATCTGCAACACGTGGGAGGCCTCAATTTCTGCCTCTTTGGGTAACTTCAATGACCCTAGTAAAATGAGGGAGGAAATCAGACAGGGCTCCCCACTCTCGCGAGGCTTGAATCAGACAGTGCAGCAGTTGAACCGCTGGGCACTCACTGTTACAGCTCACATGTGAACAACAATTACAGGGCAGTGGAGAAAGCTTCAGGTGGCCATTGCTTGTGGAACTGAATCCAAGCATGCAGTGAGAAGGTGAGTGAACGTTAAAATGAAAATTGCTTATTGTCACAAGCAGGCTTCAAATGAAGTTACTGTGAAAAGCCCCTAGTCGCCACATTCCGGCACCTGTTCGGGGAGGCTGGTACGGGAATTGAACCGTGCTGCTGGCCTGCCTTGGTCTGCTTTAAAAGCCAGTGATTTAGCCCTGTGCTAGTTCGAGGTGGGACTTGAAAAAAACAACGGTGCTGTAAATCACACAATGACACAGTTGGCTGAAGAATAGTGAAGAAGGACTGCTGGGCAAAAACTAAAGATACAATTGCTACCTATTTGTGAAAGAAATATATATTCATAAAATTAGATGCTACAAAATGAGCATGCCGGTGAAGTTATTACCTATTGTGTGACAGCAACAAAACTTTGCTATGACTGACTTGCAAGCACGAGCAGTGAAACCCCACTGCTCATTTCAGAAAACAGCAACAGGCCAACACTGTTGAGCTTTGCTCTGTTTTCCCTTCATCTTGGAGTCATAGTGAGCTGAGAAACAGAGCCCTTTGTGGCATATGAAGGAATCTGTTTGTAACCATTGTCTGAAGTAACTCTGTTATTGCCAATGGCTCTGGGAATAATTTCGCAGAAAATTTCAACAGTTTGTGGTGAAGCATTGCTGGAAAAGAATCGGAATTATTGAGCAGTTTTTCTTCTACATCGTTGACATTTCCTGGAGTCAATGCTGAGCTCGCGCAGTTGAACAAACAAGGATAGCCAGCAGCAAGAAAGTGAGAGACAAAGTTACAAATTGGCCAGTGAAATATTCCTGCTGCTTTACATCCCAATGAACCTCCAGCTTAAACTGAGTGAAAATACTGTGATGTATTTTGGGCAACAATTCCAACTTGAATATTTTTAAGAGCCTGAATGGAAAATAATCAGCAATCGTTCCTCCGGGTGCTCCGGTTTCCTCCCACAGTCCAAAGATGCGCAGGTTTGTTAGACTGGCCTCGCTAAATTGTCCCTTCATGTCCCGGGTTGTGCAGGTTAGGTAGACTGGCCTTGCTAAATTGTCCCTCCGTGCCCAGGGATGTGCAGGTTAGTTAGACTGGCCTTGCTAAATTGTCCCTTCATGCCCAGGGATATGCAGGTTAGTTAGACTGGTCTTGCTAAATTGTCCCTTTGTGTCCAACGATGCGCAGGTTAGTTAGACTGGTCTTGCTAAATTGTCCCTTTGTGTCCAACGATGTGCAGGTTAGTTAGACTGGTCTTGCTAAATTGTCCCTCCGTGCCCAGGGATGTGCAGGTTAGTTAGACTGGTCTTGCTAAATTGTCCCTCCGTGCCCAGGGATATGCAGGTTAGTTAGACTGGCCTTGCTAAATTGTCCCTTTGTGTCCAACAATGTGCAGGTTTGGTGGGGCAGAGTTATAGGGATAGGGCAGGGAGTGGGCTCTTTCGGAGGGTCAGTGCAGATGTGATAGGCCGACAGGCTTCCATCTCCACTGTAGGGATTCTATGATTTTATGACACTATGGGGCGGGATTCTCCAACCCCCCGCCGGGTCGGAGAATCACCGGGGGGGACGGCGTGAATCCCGTCCTGCTGCCAGCTACCGAATTCTCCGGCGCCGGTGTTTTGGCGGGGGCAGGAATCGCGCTGCGCCAGTTGGCGGCCGCTGGCAGCGGCCTGCCTGGCGATTCTTCGGCCCGCGATGAGCTGAATGGCCACCGTTTTCAGCCGGTCCTGCCAGCGTAAATCAAACCAGGTCTGTACCAGCGGGACCTGGCTCTACGGGCGGCCTGCAGAGCCTTCAGGGGGGCGCAGGGGAATCTGGCCCCTGGGGGGGTGCCCCCATGGTGGCCTGGCCCGCGATCAGGGCCCACTGATCCGCGGGCGGGCCTGTGCCGTGGGTGCTCTCTTTCCCTCCGTGCCGGCTGCTGTCAACCTCGGCCATGGCCGGCGCAGAGAAGAGCGCCCCTGCGCATGTGCTGGGTTGACGCCAGCACACGCTGGTGCTCCCTCGCATGTGCTAACTTGTGCCGGCGGAGGTCCTTTGGCACCGGTCGGCACGGTGCCAAACCCTTCTGCGCCAGCTGGCGCAGCGCCAACCCCGCCGGTGCCGGCCTAGTCCCTGAAGGTGGAGAGAATTCTGCACCTTCCGGGCCGCCCGACGCCGGAATGGTTCACGCCACTCCTTGCCGCCGGTACGGCCCATCCCACCGAGTAGGGGAGAATCCTGCTCATGGTTTTGTTCCAATAATGTGGACTGCCATTTTACCCATTCCTCCATCAAGCCAACTGACCGTCTATGTATTCATGAGGAATGCAACATGCTGGAAACAGCACCAAGTATAACGGAAAACTGGATACCACACTGGTGAAACTGCAACACAAGACTTTGTCCACTAAACAGCAGAAGAATAATGTGATCAAGAAATAAGTGATCCTGCACCCAGAGGACCAGGTCAAAGCTCTGTAGTCCTGCCATTGGGAATGGTGATCAAAAGTTAATCTAACCGTAGTAAGAGACTGCATAGCATTTCCATTTTCAGTTTTGATGGAGACAACATATGAGTGGATAAGGCAAGGCTGAAGTAATAATCATCTAGAAATGCCAAGTGGATGGTCCTTTACCACCTCCTTTTACGGCCTTCACCATCACATGTGCAACTTTTCAGTTAATTCTATACATTCCATGTAATATCAGAGGATGAAGGCTATATTCACTAAAAACACCCCAATTGCAGAGCTGTGCTCCAGGACTCTCCACAACACTGGCATCTACCCAAAAGCCACACCAAGCAGAACAGATTTAATCAGCCAATTATTGCCAAATCAGATGAGCCTCAATCATCAGCAAAGCCAAGCAAGGAATCATCCACAGTGCAATAAGCAGAGCTGACTGACCGATGACTTGTTCACCAATGCTCAGCTCGGGTCACGTTACAGATGAACTCCAGAAGCGAAGTGAGAGTGCTTACGCTTGATATAAATGCAGCTTTTAGCGTGAAGGAACCTCTGTGAAACTGAAGTCAATGGGGATTAAGAGTGGCTTTCCTCATACCTGGAGAAGTTTCATATTTGTTGAATGTTAAATAACTCTATTGTGCAGAGGAATTCCTCATATTTAAAGTACGTTTTTCAAATAGTCTTGTGCTATTTTAACTTCACTTCGATCTCGTAAGAATATCTGAACGGTTATTTTGCTAGCTTTAAATTTAAAACTAAGCGTGAAGGGATTCAGTGGATTTTACTTGCTGATTGTTGTATTGACAATACTTCACTGCTCACTCTTGCTTGAAGACATCAGTGCTGTTCGATCCCTGAAGGTGTTCTTCTTGACCTGACAACAGAGTCAAGCTGCTGTCAGAAAGGGAAACTCTGCAGCACAGACAGCGTTGGGCCTTTGTGGACAGATTTCTTCGGGACCACTCACTATAAAATCCAGCCGATACTAATAGACAGCAAAGGAGAGCATGATGAAAGAAAAGATAATAAGATGAACAGAGGAATTTTGCGGTCCTGCCAGTAACGGGTTTCATGGCGGACAGTGAGCGGAACATTCGGGGACAGGCCTAAAGTCAGATTCTCGTTAGCGGGGGAACAAGTCTGAATTTTCCCCTCGCCACTTTCATGGTGGGATGATGGAGGCTTGGCTTTCCCGCTGATCCATGTCAGGAGCTCCATTAGCAGGTCATTAATATTCATTAAAACGCAGCTCACTGGAATCCCGTTCCTCCTCCCAATTACGAGCCACACCAGCGAGAAATTAGACCGGTCTTATTCGCAACCAGATATAAGTGCAATGTAGCTGTCCACCCTCACTTCAATCGTGACTTTGAGGTGAGTGTGACATTCAAGCCTACCTCCAACAACACTGCTTCAGATCCTCAGCAATGCCAGTGTTAACTCACACCGGTGGGGTGGGTTGGATATGGTGGAGCTGCTCACCTTCGCTGCCTCGGGCATTGAGCTGGGCAGCGCATGTGGCCGGCAGTCTCAGGCAGGGCTGCACTCTAAAACGGAACAGCATGGCAACCGGAGTGGGGGGGGGGGGGGGCTGTTGGGAGGGGGGGGGGGGTCTTGGAGTTGACAGAGGCATTAGGGTGAAGGGATTTGAGTGGGTTTGGGGGGTGATGTGTTGGATATGCTGGGTCTGCGAGGACTGCGTTTACTGTAGCAGTGAGAGAGACAGGCTTCCAACACTTGAAGAAATGCAACTTGATTTTATTGAACTCTTAACTATTAAACATACTTTACCTATGGGTTGACTCTATTCTGAGTTGACTGGAGACCTGAGGCTAACCTGACCAGACTATCTGACTACCACATGGTGTATTCTAGATGTTGCTCACGGGCTCAGACTGTCTCAGAGGCTGGATCCCAAGAGAGCGGGAAAACTAGTGCCCTCTGGCTTTATAGTGTTCGTGTCCTGTCTGGTGATTGGCTGCTGTGTTCTGTGTGTTCATTGGTCATCCTGTGTGTAAATCAATGTCTGTCTGTGCACCATCATATACTTGTGTGTATATTATGACAGGGGGTGGCGGAAATGGTGGCAGGCAGAGGGCAGATTGGGGGTGGGGAAGCTGGAGCCCAACATGTAGAACATAGAGACAGAGGGGGTGGATGGGATTCTCGTTGCATGAATGAGAGAGGCTACATGCAGATATAGTATAGGAAGGGGACGGTTAGTGTGGAACGAGGGGCGAGTTGCACAGAAACCAGTTGAGGTAGATTAGATAATAGTCTTGTGGACATTTATTAAGGAGCCAGAGAACTGAGTGAAAGTCAATGCCCCTGAACTTGAGCCAATAGGCTGGGGTGAGTATTGAAGGGAGTCCTGGGGCTCTGTGGACCTCGTAGTCAGGGTGAGAGATTAAAGGCAATCATGAAGCTCTGTGGGCCATTCTACAGGGCTATGTATGGAGCACATGTCCTGTTCCCATTCCAGGGAGGGGCAAGGCCTGTGTGTTCAATCAGGCACAGCTTGGTGAGCAGGGCATGGTCATTGTCTTACAGTCAGAGGCGATGGAGGTGTCTGACTGCTACTGGGTTGCAGATGGGTTGGGTACAGTCAGGGAAAATTGGGAAACACAATAAAACGGGAGGTACTCAAAACTCTCTTGGGTGGGGTGGGGTTGGGGGCACCTTGCACACAACTGTGAGATGGGAAGGTGTGAGGTCTGCGTGCGGACATCAACAGTGCTGGGTTCAGTGGGGAGGGGAGGAACGTACACTACAATGACAATGGGATCCAGCATTACTAGTGAGGCTGGAGAATAGCCAGAGGGTGTTCTACCTGCCCATCATGAGGTTCCAGAAAGATCAGGGAATCTGAGCTCTGACAAGGGGAGGGTTGAAGCTTGTCTCAAAGTAGAAATGCAGCACCACCATCTTGAGACTCCAAAGTTATGACCCAGTTTCAAACCAAAACAGGAGAAGAATCTGCAAAGTAGGGGGATGAGGCAGTGTGGGAGGATGCCATGGCTGGATTCAAGGGCCTGAACAGGGGCAGCCTCACACTGCTTAGAGTAGCAACATGGAAATAGAGTTTAAACTAATAGAACTCAGGAAGTACTATTAGGGCTGTTGATATTTGTCGCAAGTAAACATGAGACTGCAAGAAGGTTCACAATGAAATTAATCAGTTTGAACATTAACAGAGAGGAATGTGAGAATGGAGGTTATTATGGAAAACAGTTGCTGGACATCCACAAGACGATCAATGCAAGCCTTGAAAGTGCTTTCTCTAACTGGTATGGGTAACGGGTCAAAGGGCATCCAGTCATTACATAACTGCAGGTTAGGCATTTAGGCATAGTAGGGCAGAGGATAGTATATGTGCCTCTGGGGTTCTGTGTTCAGGGAGTGGGGGGAGGGGGGGGGGGGAATCCTGTGGTGGTTGTTGGGTTCTGTTTTCCTGGGATCCCTGTCTTTTCTATTTTTATTATGTTTAATCAAACGGCATTTAAAAAAGTGACCTCAATCTTTTCAAAGCTGAAGTTGCTGGTGGACGGATATTGTGGAACCTGCCACCTCCTACATTTGTTTTGATTAAGTGTCAAAAAATATAGTGGGAAAAGCCAGCAGTGCAGCTGGTGGATTACACTTTTCCCATTAAAGTTGGCACTGAGCCAAAACAAAATCAGAAAATTCCATCCATTGACTCCCACAACCACCTTGATTATACTTCCTCATGCCCTGCCTACTGTGGGAACTCTCCAGGATTCTCCGAGTTTCTCCATCTCCAACACATCTGTCCTGATGATGCCACCATCCTCAACAGCACTTCCTCCTTGACAGAGCCCTCTACTGCGCCTGACAGATTTCCCATAGATCTGCTCTCACCCATTCCAGTTCCTCCCAGAACTATGATAGGGTTCTGCGTGTCGTCCCCTTCCAGCCCACCAGCCTCCATGTTCAACTGATCATCCTCCGCCAGGGGGCAGCACGGTAGCATGGTGGTTAGCATAAATGCTTCACAGCTCCAGGGTCCCAGGTTCGGTTCCCGGCTGGGTCACTGTCTGTGCGGAGTCTGCACGTCCTCCCCGTGTTTGCGTGGGTTTCCTCCGGGTGCTCCGGTTTCCTCCCACAGTCCAAAGATGTGCGGGTTAGGTGGATTGGCCATGCTAAGTTGCCCGTAGTGTCCTAAAAAGTAAGGTAAAGGTTGTTGGGTTACGGGTATAGGGTGGATACGTGGGTTTGAGTAGGGTGATCATTGCTCGGCACAACATCGAGGGCCGAAGGGCCTGTTCTGTGCTGTACTGTTCTATTCTATAATTTTCACCAGCTCCAGTGTGATGCCTTCGCCAAACATGCCCTCCCCTTTCAGCATTTTGAAGAAACCATTCCCTCTGCATCAGCCTGGTCCACTCCTCAGTCACCCCTGACAGCCCCTCCCTTCCCGGCGGCACCTTTCTGTGCAAGTGCAGAGATGCAGCACCTGTCCTTTCACCTCCTCTCTTCTCACCATCCACGGCACCAAACACTGCTTCCACGTGAAACATTGATTTACTCGTGCTTCAATTCAATTCAGTACATTGTATTCACTCTTCACATTGTGGACTCATTTACATTGGGGGGGTCCAAACAGCTATTCAGTCTGCAAACACTTCCTGTCATTTGCTCCCATTCTGAACTTACTGGCCATGGCCTGATACAGTGTTCGAATGAAGCTCAATGCAAACTCAGGAAGCAGCACCTTAGATCTTTCATCTCATCACTCAATCATCCTGGACTCAATATTGAGTTGAACAACTTCAGATCATAACATTTGCCTCAATCTCCATCTCATTGAATTCTGATCGAAGTATTCTTTCAATTTTTAATGGTTTGTTCCTTTCTTGATCTTTTTATGTTGCATTCAGATAGCTGCTCCATAGCCATCCATGCTTCATCTTACACAACCTTGTTTCTTTACTGTATCTATCACCACACTGTTTGGCTTTTGCATCATGATATTTTTTGTTAATTAATCTCTCCTGCCCCTCACCGTGTCACAAACATTCCCTTTTGTTATCTGTGTCCATACCCCCTGAGTATTTCCAGCATTTTTATTGGAATTTTAGAATGTAAGCATCTCCCCTTATCTTCAACTGCATTACCATTGCTGAATTCCTCACCATCAATATCCTGACTTGGGGGGGGTTAGGCTAAACCAGATGGATTGCAGCGGTTGAAGGAAGTGCCTGAAGAAATGAGACCAAAGAGAAGCCTCATTTTTAAAAACACTGTGGTTAGAAAAAAACAGATGTTCCTCTTAGTTAATGGACCACAGTAGAGCTATATAAATAGTCAACCTTAGTCCTCAATTTGATACTGACTGGACCTGTCAATCAAAAAGCTTGTAAAAGACAATGATCCATAAAACTGAAGGCAAAAATGCAGTTCAACCTTTTAGCCTTCTAGGCATGCAAATAAGCCAGAAAAGGTTGAAGCGAAATGAAATTGACAGTGAAAAAAATGCTTCAAAGGTTTACACCACATTGAAGGGAATACTTTTACCTTCATAGAATCATAAAATCACCACAGTGCAGAAGGAGGCCATTTGGCGCATTGGATCTGCACCGAAAGAGCACCCCACCAAGACCCATGGCCCCACTCTATCCCCACAACCCAGTTATCCCATCTAACTTTCTGGACACAAAGGGGCAATTTAGCATGGCTAATCCACCCAATCTATGCATTTTTGCAGAGCAGCAACTAGGTTGGGAAAAGCCTCAAGGAAGGACTACATAATTGTACTAATGTTGAGTTAACACAGCGTTACACAGTAATACACCCTAATAGTTACCCTCTTCGCTTTTTCCATATTATAATCAAATGTCCCTATTCCATGCTTTATTTCCTTCCTTCAGACTTCACTCATTGTTTTTGTGCATCTGCTCACAATGTGGACTCGTTGGCTATCTCCTTTGCAATTGCCCCATTCAACCTTCCATGATTCATGAAGAAATGATCTTTCAAAAGCAGAATTTATTTCATTCAAATTAAGGAGTGAAAGCAAAATAATGAAAAAAAAAATGAAACAGAATGAAATTATTTAGTTTTCTTCCTCCAGGAACCTCACAATGATAATCTCTGGGGCAATATCATTGAACATGAGATGTTATTTCATTTCTCATTGTGGACTCCTGCCTTGGGCCGTCTTACTACATTAAAGAATTATGTAAGTCCAAGTCATTGTTGATGAATTGTGCCCCAGATAACAGAGGCAGCATATTGAATGCCCACTACTTTAGAATGAGTTACCCCCCAAGGCTGCATTACACATCTAAAGAGTTTCAATAGCTGACAAAAGTAGCACTTTTTTTGTCTTTATAAAGCTTGAAGTAGTTCAGGTTAAAGTGGAATAAATAAGTAAATGACTGACCACTTTGTTATAATTTCTCTCCACGACCAAAATATCCCCAATCCCAAATAACTAAATGCAATGATGAATCCCCCATCTCGAATGACAACTGAGGAGGTGAGTTTAATCCTTGTGACCTGGCAGAATGTGGGTATGTGCACGATTCACACAGCCCAGGTTACTTATCCACTGGTGCAGGGATCAAGATGCTTTTCTAAAGCTGGCTGGCTCCTATTTTACATCAGCGCAGCGAGTCCAATTATATCACTGTGACCTTACTGCAGTTTGACCTGAACAGGAAGCTTCAGTGAGTTTACTGCCAGTTTAATCTAGCAGGGTAGTGGTTACTGCCAGATTAATCCAGCAGGGGAGTGGACCAGGATCAAACAGACACATAACGATTCATATTTTAAATGATTTTTAATTTTCTCGTGACTTGTAACTGCTCCTCTGGGCCCACAAGAAAAGTTTAAACATCCAAGCTACAGGTTCACGTGTTGTTCCTCAGTGTATTATCTATTTGTGCTGTGGCCCTGGCTGTGGGTCTGGACACGTACACAGCCACATCTGACTGCTGTAACAGCAGGTAAGGAGTTAGCAGGTGAGATTTAAGTGAGGCCTGGAATTGTGAAATCAAATTCAGATTTATGGATCAATGGATAATTTTTAGATGGTTTATCTGATTTTACTTCCCCATTTCCCTCTATGCTGCTCCCACTCCTCCCCTCCTCCCTGTTCTCCCTCTCCAATCTTCCTCCTTATGCCCCTTTCCTATCTCTCCTGCTCCCTTTGCCTCAATTTTCGCTGATTGCAATTCCTACATTTCTATCAATCCTTTCTCCCCTCTCCATTTCCTCACTCTAACCTCCTTCACTTGCTCCTCCCCACCCCCTCCCTTGTTCCTTGTATAAAATTCTGACAGGGCAGGTTGCAGGGATGATGTTTTCCCTGGCTGGAGGGGGTGTCTAGAATAGTGGGTTCTGGTCTCAGGATAGGCTATTTAGGGATGGAGATGAGGAGAAATTTCTTTCCTCAGAGGGTGGAGAACCTGTGGAATTCTATAACGCATAAGGCTATGGAGGCCAGGCCACTGAATACATTTAAGAAAGAAATAACAGGTATCGAAGGACTCAAAGGGTATAAGTCTGGCATTAAGATTGAGGATCAGCCACAATCACATTGAATGGGGGAGCAGGCTCGACGGGCCGACTAGCCTACTTCTGCTCCTATTTTCTTTGTTTTCATATTTCCTTTCCCCTCCAGGACAGTTCCATTGTATCTTTCCCCTGGCCTGCCTGGGTTCACTTATCCCACGCACCCTCTAACTCTGCTCAGTTTGAATGGTGCACTCATCTTGAATGTTAATGTACAATTCCTTGGGGGCTGATCAGGAAGCAGAGGTAGTTTTACATGATCTATTATTGTACTGTTTGATATTAGAGTTTATGTGAGTTTAATTTAGTATTTTGGGGTAAAAAAGTGTGAACTCTAGTTTGATTCAAGTTAAACAAAGGTAATTTCATGCATGAGTTTTATTGATTCAGTTGAAAATGTGTGCATTGTATTGAGATAATTTATGACGTGAAAAGTAAACACGAGCTCAGAGGAGGAATGATATGTTACTTAGCAACCAGGAGCCACTTTAGGAAATAGAGACCTTGTGATTGTGTTTAACTGAATTCAAGGTCATTGGAGCGTAGCAGTGAGAGGGAAGGCAGCTCTCACAGCCCTGTTAGAAGCAGAAAAGCCATACAATTCAGCAATGGGCAAGAAAGCTAATTCCAGAAACTAGGTAATGAACAGAGAAGTTTCAATGAAGATTGAAGTAAAAAGGAAAACATTTGAGCAAGGCACTGTTCATTGAAGCTAAAGAGATGGGGACGGAAGAGCTGATAAGGCTGGACAAAGAATACCCAGATATCTGAAACAATCAGAAGGTTTGATGTCTTTATTTCCAGTCGTTGATACAAAATATTCTGTCAGGGGTTGAACACCTGAGAGTTTGTGTGGAAGTTTGGATGTACATGGCAATTCAAGGCAAAAGAATATTGAAAGGAAAGTTGGAACTCCTGGAAGTGGATCCTTGCTGATAGAAAGAATTGCTTGAAAGAAGATTCTGAGGCGTGTCTTTTCAAGAATGGAGTTTAGGAAATGTAGAATCCCTACAGTGCATAAGAAGGCCATGAAGCCCATCGAGTCTGCACCGGCCCTTGGAAAGAACACCCTGCTTAAGCCCACGCCTCCACCCTATCCCCGTAAACCAATAACTCCACCTAAACATTTGTACACAAAGGGGAAATTTAGCATGGCCAATCCACCGAACTTGCACTTTGGACTGTGGGAGGAAACTGGAGCACCCAGAGGATACCCAAGCAGACAGGGGGAGAAAGTGTAAACTCCACATAGACAGTCACCTGAGGTCGGAATTGAACCCGGGTTTTCTGGGGGAAATTTGAGGAGAAATCCACAAAAGTCCCATTAGGTAAAATCTACCACTTAGTTTCAGGGTTGGATGATCACAGTTAGTCTGTTGGATTACAGGAATGGGCATTTACTCTGAATATTATAGCATAAGATATATTGTGTAACCTGTGTTATCCTTTAAAATGTGTTCTTGTGTGAAGATAAGTCAGAGTGAAGCAGTATTATAGTCAAGCCTTTCATGTTTAATAAATGTTTTTTCTCTGTTGTTAAACACTAATTGGTATTTCTGTGATTCTGTTCATCTACATTTTCCAAAGAAAACGTAAACTTTTGAGCCAGGATGGCATTCTGGGATCTTCCCATCCAGCAGTAACATCACCTGGGACTGTAACAAACGTGGGAGCTCTTGCAGGATTCAAACTGTAGAGAAAGGGTTATTGGATGCTGATTGATAATTCATTGAGATATTTTGAAAAATTACTACACTAACAAGATTCAACGACTGAAAATAATAAGATTGATAGGTGCCAGGATAAAGAACTGGGGTTGGATTCTGCCCCCCGCCGCGCCACTTGTCTGCCCGACCCACCGGCAGAATTCTCCGTTATGCCAGCCGATCAATGGTTTCCCATTGTGGGGCAGCCCCACGCCGTCAGGAAACCCCCGGGTGCCGGCAAAACGGAGAATCACGCCGGCGGAGAATCCAGCCCCTGATATTTGATTCTCCACATACAGTCCAATATGCTCAACATGGAAAATGTTTGTGTTGAGTGTTATGGGCCAGAGTTTCGAGAACCACAAAGTGTATCATAGAGTTCACCTGATTCACAACTTTTAATAGATTGTGGTATGGGGAGCACACGACCCACTCTACAGGTGTGGTACAGCAGAAATGGAAAAGTAATTTTTAAAGCGAAACAATGTTTATTCTATGAGCTCAAGTTAACCTTTTTAAAACATACAGTGAACATCTTAGCAACCATAAATTCAAATACAACTCCCGAAGAATACAACACTAAGTAATCCTTAATAACTTCCCAAACAACATCCAGAAGACAGAAGAAACACCTTTTAACAGAAGCACATTAGGTTTACATTCACGACTGAGAACATTTATAATTCTGAATTCACCAAATTATCAAGAGATAGTCTTTTGATGGCAGAGAGAACAGCAGTACACCTGCTTGGTCTGGCTTCAGCTCCAACACTGAAAACGAAATTAAAACACATCCTGCAGCAAACAGCCTAAAACGAAAGTAAAAAGTTGACAGACAGCCTAGCTCCACCCACTCTCTGACATCACTGCAGTAATAAACATCTATTTCTTAAAGGTACTCTCACTACAGATATTTCTATACATACCCATTAATAAACAACCATTTCTTAAAGGTACTCTCACATGACATGAGTTTCATGGCAATCTGACGATAATGCACAATATCCATTTGCTGTAATTTAATCTAGACACAGCAAATTAAATGTGTTATTGGTATCCATTACAAGTGAAAATGTATCTTATTCAGCCAGTGATTTGTTATATAATGACTATCAGGCACTTATTAAAAATAACTTGTAAAATAGCTGATACTTAGGGGGTGGAATTCTCCGCTCCCGGGAAAGATCGGGAGGGCCGTCGTGAACTCGGCCAAGTTTCACGACGGCCTCGGAGGCCGTTCCTCGCCCCCTATTCACCCCTCCCGGTGGGGCTAGGAGCGGCGCTCCGTAAATCTCGGCCGCGGGGGCATCGCATCGAGAATGACGCGGCCGGCGTGCCTAATGACGTCAGCCGCGTATGCGCAGGTTGGCCGGTTCCAACCCGCGCATGCGCGGCTGACGTCATGACGCTGACGGCACAAATCCGCGCATGCATGGTGGCCGTCTTTCCCCTCAGCTGATCCGCAAGATGTGGTGGCTTGATCTTGTGGGGCGGCGGAGGGGAAATAGTGCGTCCGATTTGGACGCCGGCCAGACGATCGATGGGCACTGATCGCGGGCCTGTCCCCTCCCGAGCACAGTCGTGGTGCTCTTTCCTTTCTAGGCCACCTACAAGTCCCAAACGGGCTTCTCACTCCCGTTTCACGACGACAGCGACCAAGTGTGTTTGCCGCCGTCGTGAAACGGCCGCAAACGGCAGGCCGCTCAGCCCATCCGGGTCGGAGAATCGGCGTTCGCCGTGAAAAACAGCGAGCGCCGATTCTTCTGAGCCGGGGGGGTGGGGGGGAGGGAGAATCGCTGAGGGCGCGAGGGGGGCATGAATTTTGTCGGGGGGCCCTCCCGCGATTCTCCCACGCCGTGTGGGGAGCGGAGAATCGCTCTCAAGGTGCCTCAGTGCATGATAGATTAAAATGTCTACGCCTAACCTATGTATTGATAAGAGAGCTGCTTCTCCAATCAAAAGCAGAATGTAATGTAATTGGCATTTATTTATTACAAAAAGTAATTTTTAAACCAAAGAATCGAAGTATAGCAGTGAGGTGGTTCATGCACTGTGATCAATTATGTGATTTGTTTTGAGGGTGAGGCCCACGCAGACACAGGAAGAATGTGCAAATCCACACAGACAGTGGCCCAGGATGGGATCGAACCCGGGTCCTCAGTGCTGTGAGGCAGCAGTGTTAACCACTGGACCACTGTGCCGCCCTGAGGGTAGAGTTTCATAGATATAGGTAACATAATGGTACCCTGGCAAGTGGTCATTTTTTATTTTTGAGCCCAGGCAACACATTTGCTGATCTATTCAACAAGGCAGGCCACGATCATATTGTCCAAATTGTTCCTTCTATGATGTGGGTGCATATAATACACAAAAACATGGAACACGCACATACTCACACACACATGGAATTGCAATAAACCCAAATATAAGCTCAAGTGCAACAGAGATGCACACGACACAGACTTGCATACAGAATACATGCACACACTTACATGCAACACACATGCTCCTGCATCACACTTGCACACATGAAGGTACATATACATGTTCTCGCAAGGAACACTGGACATCAACAATAGCTGATTTCCAGTCTCCCCATCACTCCCGCCCATTTGCCTATCCGAGACACAAATTGTCCGACACAAATGTTACCCCCAGCTGAGACAATCCAATGCAGGATTGCAAGTTTATACACAGTTCTGCTGCATTTATTCAGTGTCTTTCTCACACCAACTTTGTCCTGTTAATCTCAGAGATGGAATAGTTAAAATGACAGAAGATCACACATGCCCCAAAGGTATCAGAAGTGTTAATGAAGTATGGAACGGCACAGATTTCTAACATTTCCACGCTGCAGCACTTCATACTTGCAAAGGATATCTGAGCTGTTCATATTCTGATACAATTTACACTGTTCCTGCTGTTCAGACACCTCTGCTGAATCTCCCACTGTCTTTCTGATCTGCCATCTGTTGAGTGATGGAAACAGAATTGGCGGTGTTCTGTGTGAACAGCCCTGTGCCCTGTGATAATCTAGTGGCTCAAGGTCATTACGAATGTGAGTCTGTTGAGATGCTATGCCAAGGCTTTGCCATAAGCTAACATGCTATTACTTAGCCGCACATGCACCTTGAAACTGGATGCTTTAGAAAGTAGTTCAATGCTTTTCAACAAAATTCCTTTGCCTACTTATTTGACAGACCACTCTTCCTACCAAATAGGCTAGTGTAATCAGCAGACAACTGAATGCCCTCTGTACAAAGACAGCCCAGATGCAATGCTGACTTTTGTGGGTAGGAGAGCACCAGAGACACATACAGTAGTCGACAAAGGAATTAACTGCTTACAGTTGAAAAACGTTTACTAGAAGGCCATTTTAATGTATCCTCAGTGTTAATTATTTTTTACTTGTATGATTTAAAAGATACTTGTTATTTTTCTCTCAACAATCCTAACCCCAAGGTTTCCCTATGTTTCATACAATACCCAGGAAAGAGGATGGAGTATCCCGTGGGCCTCACAGCCCAAGCCGCTTCACGGAAATGGCCTCCATGCCCCTTCTAACTGCACGGTGGGGTTTCCTGTGTGGGCTGCTGCTGCACTCCCTTCACTTCCTTGCCCTCGCCCACCACCCAGACTTGCCTTGGCCGCCTTGCTGCCATCCAGCAGTGGAGGTGCCCAGTGGAGGTTCCTCTACGGAGGAGTCTTTCCCCCTAAACCTGGGGACCGGGGGTGGAAGGTGTTGCATGCAGCAGTCCCATACCTGTAGACTGCATTGATTCAGAGACTCCCAAGATGTTTGCCTTATTTGTAGCCTTGTAAAGTCCATGGACCGTGTCTGTGTAGGTTTTTTCACCCCCTTTTCAGTTTTTTGAGAAACCTTCTGTTACAGTTTTGTTTGCTTTTCAGCCCCAGGCTCCTGGTCCACGGGTGCCTGGTGCAGAGAAGGGCGGGGCGAGAGAAGGACATCATCGTGAGCATGCTCCTGGGCCTGGCCAAACTTTCCATAAACACGTCCAGGCAACGGGTGACTGATGGAGGCATCCGACACGATTATCTGCCACTCTACCGTCGTTACATTCTTGGCCGGGAGTCTCAGGGCGGGAGCGTGCGGTGTCCATGGGCACCATTGAGCTCTCCCTACTTTCTGGGCACTGGGGTGCTTTCTTGCTCCTTTTCATCACATATTAGTTTGATACAGTATTTAAGTCTCATTTGTGATTTGTTTTTGTTTAAGGCAGTATCACTTTAAGCTGCTGTCCCTTTTAATTTATCTCTGAGTTCTTTTAATTTAGTTCATTGGTTTCACACAAAATAGTTGAACCCCAATGCTCACAAGAGTTTACATCACCCAGGATACACTGATGTGAACTCCAACGCAAGGTTTCATGGTGAAGTCTATCATCATTAACCCTGTTTTAAATGCTGACGGTGGGGCTTCTTTAAGGTGCCGGTGAGGAAGCAGATGGACGTCCCATTCATCCACTCAATAGCTCTGTTAGCAAGTGTAAGGAGTGGTGGGGAGATCAAAAGACCATACACATAGGAGCAGAATTAGGCCACTTGGCCCACCGAGTCTGCTCCGCCATTCAATTATGGCCGATATTTTTCTCATCCTCATTCACCTGCCTTCTCCACATAACCCCTGATCCCCTTATTAATCAAGGACCTAGCTATCTCTGCCTTAAAGACACTCAGTGAATTGGCCTCCACAGCCTTCTGATGCAAAGAGTTCCAGAGATTCACTACCCTCTGGCTGGAAAACAATTCCTCCTCAACTCTGTTTTAAAGGATCGTTTCTTTAATCTGAGATGGTGTCCTCTGGTTCTAGCTTTTCCTACAAGTGGAAACTTCCTCTCCACGTCCACTCTATCCAGGCCTCACAGTATCTTGTACGTTTCAATAAGATCCCCTCTCATCTTTCTAAGCTCCAACGAGTACAGACCCAGAGTTCTCAAACGTTCCTCATATGACAAGTTCTTCATTCCAGGGATTCATTCTTGTGAACCTCCTCTGGACCCTTTCCAAGGCCAGCACATCCTTCCTTAGATATGGGGCCCAAAACTGCTCACAATACTCCAAATGGGGTCTGACCAGAGCCTTATACAGCCTCTGGTCTTGTATTCTAGCCCTCTTGGCATGAATGCTCACATTGCATTTGCCTTCTTAACTGCCGACTGAACCTGCATATTAACCTTAAGAGAATTGTGAACAAGGATTCCAAGTCCCTTTGTGCTTCTTCTTTCCGAAGCATTTCCCCATTTAGAAAATAGTCTATGCCGAGAATCCTCCTTCCAAAGTGCATAACGTCACGCTTTTCCACATTGTATTTCATTTGCCACTTCATTGCCCACTCTCCTAGCTTATCTAAATCCTTCTGCAGCCGCTTTGCTTCCTCAATACTACCTGTCCCTCTACAGATCTTTGTATCATCTGCAAACTTAGCAACAGTGCCTTCAGTACCTTCTTCCAGATCATTAATGTATATTGTAAAAGGTTGTGGTCCCAACACAGACCCCTGAGGCACACCACTAGTCACCAGCTGCCATCCTGAAAAAGACCCCTTTATCCCCACTCTTTGCCTTCTGCCAGTCAGCCAATCCTCTATCCATGCCAGGATCTTACCCTTAACACCATGGGCTTTTAACTAATTAAACAGTCTCCTATGCGGCACCTTGTCAAAGACCTTCTGGAAATCTAAATGAATCACGTCCACTGATTCTCCTTTGTCTAACTTGCTTGTTACCTCCTCAAAGAACTCTAACAAATTTGTCAGACATGACCTCCCTTTGACAAAGCCGTGCTGGCTCAGTCCTATTTTACGATGCCCTTCCAAGTGCTTCGCGATCTTATCTTTAATAACAGACTCTAAAATCTTACCAATGACCAAAGTCAGGCTAACAGGCCTATTATTTCCCGTCTACTGCCTACCTCCCTTCTTAAACAGTGGTGTTACATTAGCCATCTTCCAGACCTCTGGGACCCTTCCTGCCTCCAGTGATTCCTGAAAGATTAACACTAATGCCTCCACAATTTCCTCAGCTATCTCTTTTAGCACCCTGTGGTGTAGTCCAACCGGTCCAGGTGACTTATCCACCTTCAGACCTTTCAGTTTCCCCAGAACCTTCACCTTAGTAATGGTCACTGCACTCACCTCTGCCCCCTGGTTCTCCTGGAGCTCTAGAATCCCACTGGTATCTTCCACCGTGAAGACTGATGCAAAGTAACTATTCAGTTCATCTGCCATTTCTTTGTTTCCTATTATTACTTCTCCAGCCACATTTTCTAGTAGTCCAATGTTTGTTTTTGCCTCTCTCTTACCTTTTATATATTGATGGTCAGGAGAAATATGCCAGTGAGACTCTGGAGTTTCCAAGCATACAATCCTGGTGGGGCTGAGAGGTACAGGTGTGGGGATCTGCCAGTGTGAGAGGGGAGGGTGTGAGGCTTAGTGGACAGGCACTCACTAAGGGGGAAGTGCATGGGTGGAGATCCCAGTGGGCTGAGGGTAGGGGCATTCTTAGGAATCCTCACCACTCACTTTGGTTTCCCTCTCAGTTCAGTGCATGATTCTGGAGAATCATGGAGCTTGTCGAGTTGGTGTTTCTACTCAAAGCGATGAAGCAGTGGTAGAGGCAAAGATGTGCTGCTGCACGTGGCCAGGAGCAGCGCCCTGCAGAAAAGAGGGAACCTGGGCCCATGGCTGTACTGGGAGTAGCACCACGGAGAGAACAGCCCCAATTGAGACTGCACCAGCAAAGGGTCTTTGACCTCAGACTTCCTATCTCCAGATGTCAGAGCCACAGTGCCGGAGAAGACTGTGCCTGACCACAGGACGGTAGACTACCGTTGCTATGTCTTGCAAGAGCTGACATCACATGGAATGGAAGGACCCAGTGCCTGCGGCCCTTAAAGTGTCAGCCACTCTCAACTTCTATGCAAGTGGCTCATTTCAGGGCAGCATCAGATATCCGTTTGGCATTTCCCAGTCAGCTGCACACAAATGCATTCGGACGGCAATCTTTGTACAAGGGCCAACATGTATGTCAACTTGGATTGGAATGAGGCGAGCCTAGATGCCAGAGCCATGTCTTCACACATTTAACAGGCACCCCTCAGGTGCAGAGTGTGATAGATTTTATCCACATGGCACTGCACTCTCTATGGCATCATGCGGTGCCATTTATGAACCGCAAGGTATTCAACTCCCTCAATGCCCAGATCGTCTGTGACCACAGAATGCGGATCATGCAGGTGTATGCCCGTTTCCCGGGGAGTGTCCATGACAGTTACATCTTGGAGCACTCGCAGATCTCAGACATCTTTGAGGAAGAGCAGCATCTGGAGAATTGCTCTTCGAGGATAAGGAGTACCCAATAAAGATACTTATTGATGATGCCAGTGCAGAGGACACAAACGGAGGCGGAGATGCACTACAATGTGTCTCATGCTTCAACACGTGTGCTGATCGAGCAGGCGATTGGACTCCTGAAGATGCGGTTCCGGTGCCTGGACCAGTCAGGTGTGCCCTCCAGTACAGCCCCCAGGGTTTCCCACATTATTGTAGTCTGCTGTGCTCTCCACAACTGGGTGCTGCAGAGGTATAGAACATAGAACAGTACAGCACAGAACAGGCCCTTCGGCCCTCGATGTTGTGCCGAACAATGATCACCCTACTTAAACCCACGTAACCCGTATACCCGTAACGCAACAATCCCCCCATTAAACTTACACTACGGGCAATTTAGCATGGCCAATCCACCTAACCCGCACATCTTTGGACTGTGGGAGGAAACCGGAGCACCCGGAGGAAACCCACGCACACACAGGTCCATCTCGAGCAGGAGGAGATGGAGGAGTGCCACATCTCCTTGGATGAGGAGGAGGTCAAGGAGGATGGTGAGGGACAACCTGCAGAGGAGGGGGAGGAAGGACCTCAGGCTTTGGCCAGTGCCTGCATGGGCCGAAGATCTAGGCATGCCCTCAAAGCCTCTAGGTTTGGAGACCAGCAGGACCAGGTGAGGAGATCTCATACTTGGGGAATGATATCTCAGTGTTAGCATGGTGCCAGTGATGGTTTTCATGATGGTGCCCGATTCTATGGGAAGGGCAGTAAATCCATTGGTCGGACTCTGCAGGAGAATGATGATGACATGCATTGAGGACAGAACGATGCCCCTCTCATCCTCAGCGTAATGTCTGACTCCTGCTTGACAGAGAGCTGAACGCGTTGTGTCAATGAATAGGGTGAACATGGAATTTAGAGACACAAAATGAGCTCTCATCTACAGCAGCCCCCTGAGAGCTCAGGCATTTTGTTGCCTTCCTCTATCTAACCTCCAGGGTGAGTCAGCCTCTTTACACTTGTCAGCCCATGGCCTCCTCAGCACAGGTTAGTTTACGGTTTGGTCAGGAGCAGGGAGCAAGAGGAAACACTCCTGTTTCTCCTGGCCCACATTTATTAATGAAACGAAAATGACTTTATCATTCTTGAAGGTCTCATCTGAATAATGTTTGTGAAGCTGGCTTGATGCAGGATGACAAAAATAATCTTTCTCGAGGATCTTTGACATTTACAGGTAGGTTAAAATGCAGTTAATCACAAGCCCACAAATAGATGTAAACACCTCATTAAAATTAAGAAAAATGACAGTGTTTTCTTTTCATAAACACCAACAAATAGGCCAAGGAGAAAAGGTACTTTGATGATGAGAAACGTTTGACGTTTGTTTCCTGCTTGTCATTGAAAGTGGTATTCTCGGCACCATGATGCAAAGGAACATCATTCGCCCAATGCGGAAATAAAAGCAAAATGCTGCAGATGCTGGAAATTTGAAATTAAAACAGAAAATTCTCAGCAGGCCAGACAGCATCTGCGGAGAGAGAAAAACAGAGTTAATGCTTTGAATCAAATGTGTTTTTTCTTCAGAATTTATTCTCGCCTCAAACACTTGTAAATCCAGCAAATCAGAATAGGAACACACCGCTCATATTTTGATACTTGCCCAATCCACAGCATTATGTCATGTTATGGTGTGTAGTTATG